>NW_027271937.1:0-109158 GCF_040938485.1 Diadema antillarum | reverse complement strand
GTAAGATATTTATATATTTAAAAGTGCACAAGAAATAAAAATTGAGAACAAGAAAAAAAAAATGTCGACAAACCAAAAAGATAAATGAAATGCCCGTAAAGTAGGGAATATCTGTCCCCGCCCCCTTCTTCATATGAAACGCAGTCGACGGTGATTATGTACCTCGCAAATCACTGAATCCATATGTAATTGAGACGAGAAGGGGTCTATTAGGTGCTTAATAGAGAGAGAGAGAGAGAGAGAGGGGGGGGGGTAGATAGATAGGGAGATAGAAGGAGTGAGGGGGGGATTAGTCAAAGTAAAACTATATGGCCAAGGAAAGAAAAAAAAATAAAGTTTGTGACGTCAATTCTGAGTCTATTCATCAATGTGTTGACGTGATCTGAATGCTGATTCAACTGAAAGTGTGTATTCACAATTGCTTTATCGTGAAATATGATATACGGATAGCCGCCTCGATACAACTAGCTGAAGTGAAGCACTACACACTGTGCCGAGTTAGCCAGCAAGAGGGCAGCAAACAGCGCTTGTGTCCGCACTGGCAGCAGAAGCTGCCCACGGCTACCACCGGCTACGCTGATTGGTCGACCGGTCAACAAAAGGATCTTGACCCGCTGGATCCCCGAGCGGGGTATAAATGGGTGCGGAAACAATCAGCGGGGATCACACTCTCAGTTGAATCAGCATTCAGATCACGTCAACACATTTGTCTCTCCGTCTCCAATCATGTCTGGACGAGGAAAATCTGGCAAGGCTCGCACCAAGGCCAAGTCTCGATCATCACGCGCCGGCCTGCAGTTCCCCGTCGGCCGAGTTCATCGCTTCCTTCGTAAAGGCAACTACGCCCAGAGAGTAGGCGCTGGTGCACCAGTGTACCTAGCTGCTGTTCTCGAGTACCTGACCGCTGAGATTCTGGAGCTGGCCGGCAACGCCGCCCGCGATAACAAGAAGACAAGGATCATCCCGCGACATCTTCAACTTGCCGTTCGCAACGACGAAGAGCTGAACAAGCTGCTGGGAGGCGTGACAATCGCTCAGGGTGGTGTACTGCCAAACATCCAGGCCGTGCTTCTGCCGAAGAAGACTGCAAAGTCCAGTTAGAGACTTCACGGCTCTTTTCAACCAAACGGCCCTTATCAGGGCCACCACATTTTCCAGAAAGAATACATTCAATTCATCATGCTATTTTGTGTTGTGTTGAAATTTCCGTGGTTTTTTTTTTTTTGTCTTTCTCTCTCTCTCTCTCTCTCTCTCTCTCTCTAATTATCCTTACTTGAATCACACATAAATAGAAAATGTAGAGAAAGGAAGAAATACAGTGATGAAAATAAAGGAAGAAATATAATGATAGACATATAAGGTGACAATGCACAATATCATATAAGGAGACAAAATAGATAAGGGATAAGCATAAAATAAACACTAAAATATATAAGGTGGCAATACATACCATTAGATGAGGAGAGAAGATGGAGAATGAATAGGCATATAATAGAGTATGAAAATAAGCAAGAATTAAGTAACAAGAATTTCGGAAGAATTTATGAATTTATAAAAAATGCACAGATGATAAATCGTCAGGCGAGGCCGTTTTGAGGTTAAAAAGAAGGGATTAAGATAAAAGAGTAATTCATCGACAGCATATAGAGAACAGCACAGCCACATGTATGTAGGAAATTTGTGTGTTTGATTGCGTTAATGCTCTAGTGTTTGTGCGTTTCCTGTCTAAAATTGTTGCAGTTTCCGGCATGTTGTAATATAAAACAGCTGCCTTAGGGAAACACGTGGATAAAACAAATGGAGCAGAAATGTAAATCAAGTAATATGAAACAGGGAACAGACGTGGAAGCACATTAGGCAGAGCGTTCTCCACGACGCCATGCCCGAGATGTCCGGTGATTCCTTCGAGGTACGCAATGAGCTGATAAAGCGACAGTGCGAAGGTTGCGAGTCATTAGTTTTGTTCCACTACTCTCTGAATCACTACGTATCGCATCGATTGTTATCGTGATGGCGGCTTCGGAAGCAGCAAAGAAGACGACCAAGAAGAAAGCGCCCGAGCATCCACCGACTCAGGTGATGGTCAATGCTGCTATCGGCGCACTGAAGGAGCGGAATGGATCTTCGCTTCAGGCCATTAAGAAGTACATCGCAGCCAACTACAAAGTAGGAGATATGGACCGACAGACCATCTTCATCAAGCGAGCTCTGCGGAAAGGGGTTGCCAACGAGACACTGGTTCAGACGAAAGGTGTCGGGGCATCTGGCTCTTTCAAGCTGAACGTCAAGGCAGCAAAGGCAGAGGCGGCGGAGAAGGCACGAAAAGAGAAGCAGAAGGCAAAGGCCAAGGCTGACCGCGAGAAGACCAAGGCAAAGGCAGCCGCAAAGAAAGAGAAGGCGGTCGCCAAGAAGGCCAAAGCTGCAGCAGAAAAGAAGGAGAAGAAGCAGAAGAAGGCGACAAAGAAGAAGCCGGCAAAGAAGACAGCGACCAAGTCGGAGAAAACGAAGACGCCCAAGAAGAAGACCGCAGCAAAGAAGCCATCCAAGAAGACAACCCCGAAGAAAGTGGCGAAGAAGACGACCACCAAGTCCAAGGCGGCAAAACCAAAGAAGCCTGCTGCCAAGAAGGGTGCCAAATAAGTTTTATTTGCACCTCACATCAAAAATCAAACGGCTCTTTTAAGAGCCACCACAAACCCAAGAAAGAATAATTGTATTAAGTAGTCGATGCACTGAGAAAAGAAGAAGAAGAAGAAGAAGAAGAAGAAGAAGAAAGAAATACACGCATGCACAGAAACACAAAACGGGGAAAATAGAAAGGAATAGTTTACAAAAACAGAAATCATTCTATATTGGTGAATTTATGTCGAAAAGGAGAGAAATGGTAGATGAAGGCACAATTGAGGAGTTTTATGTGTTACTCAATAGCAAACAATTGTGTGAGAGCTAACGAAAATAGGCTAAATGGAATGTGAGCGGGGGAGGGTGATGGTTTTCGTTTAGGAGAGAAGTTTTACTCTGAAAAATCGTTTCAAACTCGAAATCATGTGAGTGTGAGTGTATGTGTATATATGCATATCTGCCACTCCATATCTATGTAGCTTTATGCTATCAATATTATCATACGTGTATTTCATTTGTTCATTTCTTTAGGTAATGTGCGACAGAGTAATGTATGTGATGTGACACAGTGCCCGTCCGACTCGCGGTGCAGCTGGTCTGGTCAACGCAACGGACGGCCGTGAGGTGGCGCACTCGATCCAGCCGGATGTCGTGCAGGCGGATCGTGGGCTGGCCGCGGCGGACAGTAGGAGAATGGGGCGTCGCCCTCCATGTCCGCAAAGCGGTTACTTAAAACCTGTTCGGTCAGGTGCAGTGTCATCATTCGGCTTTTGGATTTCTCATCAGCTATATCACAATCAACTCGCACCATCATGTCTGGACGCGGTAAAGGAGGCAAAGGACTAGGAAAGGGAGGAGCAAAGCGGCACCGCAAAGTTCTTCGTGATAACATCCAGGGCATCACCAAGCCAGCAATCCGTCGTCTGGCAAGAAGGGGCGGAGTGAAGAGAATCTCGGGCCTCATCTACGAAGAAACCCGCGGAGTCCTGAAAGTCTTCCTTGAGAACGTGATCCGCGATGCAGTGACATACTGCGAGCATGCCAAACGCAAGACGGTTACTGCCATGGACGTCGTTTACGCATTGAAGAGGCAGGGACGCACACTCTACGGATTTGGCGGCTAGAATTCAACGGCCTCCTGCACCACAAAACAACGGCTCTTTTCAGAGCCACCACATTATCAAGAAAGAATACACTTTATGTAACAAATTTCCACATCTCTTTCATTTGTTATTACGACACGTCAGGTCATATTCTATGGACCGAACGTCATTATTAAAAGCACGTTTGAATCAATGCTCAAACCTCGTCATTATATTGTACTGAAATAATTTCCCCATCTTTATATAACATCTTACATATTTCTAGTTCAGATTTTTGTTTTTTTTTTTCTGTTCTGTGGCAATCATGCTCATAAAAAACGCCTCCACTGCACGCTGTATAGAGTTTACTGGTTGTAAATGACGATGGCATAACGACTATGGCATGTTTTTGCTCATCACAGCCCCCAGTTGCAAATAGGGAAAGAGAGAGAGAGAGAGAGAGATGGAGAGAGAGAGGAATTTCTCTCAAGTAAAGTTGTTGTTTTGGCTTCTGTAATGTTGTTGTCATACGATTGTAAACTTGTTGCTTTCTGTGTGAAGTTGTTGCTTCGTGTGTAAAGTTGTTGTCTTTTTGGTAAAGTTGTTGTTCCCATAGTGGGTGGGTTGTAGAAAGCAACAACGTTACACATTTCTTTGGTGAAGTTTGGTGTAGGAAAGATTCTATGCACTATTTGGCATGACCAGCATATAGCCAATTTTGCGCAGATTAAGCACCCGCAGTACACATGTTGGAGTATTAAGTCTGGATAATATCTTGCTGTTTGACATTGGGTTTAGTATTGGGAAGTGAGAAACAAAAAAGCAATCAATCAATCAATCAAATAAAGAAAGAAAGAAAGAAAGAAAGAATAGTATCGACAATTCAATTCATTTATTTTCATTTTCAACGTAACACAAGATAAATCAGGTATTACATCATAAACAAAAAATTTGCCTTTGCAATAGATAAATGATATCCATAAACATAAGAGCGCATACTGGCAAAAAAAAAAGAAAAGAAAAAGAAAGAAGAAATGACACAAAGTCATGCTTCAGTTGTATGCAAGCAAGAAGGTATGGTTTCTCTAACGCATAATAAATCTTTACAAATGAATTTCAGCTGCAGCGCGTTAGGAAACGGCGACGAAGGTAGATAATACGTGTAAAAGTTTAACAGGCACTGAAAAGAAATAAGGGAAGTTAGCAGCTATTTCGTGAGACACGCAACAGAATATGTATAGTTACAGGAGCTTTTCTGGATCTGGTTTGATTACAAAAAGAAAAGAAAAGTTATCAATAAAATATTTACAGAGAATTATTAATGTGTTTCATTTTTACACGCAGTTCAAGGACAAAATCAGGGTGATATTGGACAGAAATCTGTCTACCGCCATCTGGTGGCCAAAAACCATTATTCCACCACGGCCGGCAGGCAGAGCCGTCACGCCCGCCTGAATTGATGCTTCTGCTAATCCTCATCTAATTTGCATGAACCGTGCGAGCGGATCCTCCGAACGCGTATAAAAGAGGAGAGGGGGCAGGTGACCATAACATTTCTCTTTCAGAGCAACGTCGAATTCGCACCCGCTTAGTCTAATCAACGCTCACAATGGCTCCTCCATCCGGACAAGTTGCCAAGAAGGGTTCCAAGAAAGCTGCCAAGGCTCCCCGGCCCAATGCCGACAAGAAGAGGCGTAGGAAGAGGAAGGAGAGCTACGGCATCTACATCTACAAGGTTCTGAAGCAAGTCCACCCAGATACTGGAATTTCGAGTCGCGCCATGTCCATCATGAACAGCTTCGTCAACGACATTTTCGAACGCATCGCCGCCGAAGCTGCCCGTCTCGGTCAGTACAACAAGAAGTCGACCATCAGCAGCCGTGAAGTGCAGACCGCAGTGCGCCTCCTTCTCCCCGGAGAACTGGCAAAGCACGCCGTCAGCGAGGGCACCAAAGCTGTCACCAAGTACACTACATCCAAGTAGATGTCCACAGTCGCCTCTAATCCAAACGGCCCTTATCAGGGCCACCACATAACCAAGAAAGAATATCCAACTGTTGTATGAAATCATAATTATATCCTAATTATAACGAATCAAAAAGCTAGTACTTTACACACCAGACTAGAAATACAAATCATTGCTTGCTTAGTGATTTCAGATTGTCTGCTTATTCATATTAGCTTCTCGTGTTAACATAATGTACTCATTAATTAGTTGAATGAAAGCACTACCTGATCGAAAAAATCATGCATACATATTACAGATTAATGCTTAAGACCCGCACAATATACAGTAACTTCCAATCTGCCTGCTCTTCCTCTTCGGCTAGAAGAGAGAATACAAAGAGTCTAAATTACCACACCGCTTTATAGAATCATCTTCTTAACGAGGTGTTGCTATATGAATCTATTCCAAATACCATCATGCACGTATAGTAATAATATCAATGTTACAGCAGCCTGCTGCGTACAGAAAAAATCGTTCGGAATGATGTCTTCAGTATATTATAGTGGTCGCAATAATCATTGAATTCGCGAGCTGGTATCTCAACGGCGCCATCTACGGGAACGCGTGAACAGGTTGAGCAGCGTGACCAACCACAGCAGACTGGACGGGTGGCGGCCGCCGCTGCGGGGCTGGACAGTGCGGTCATCTCGAACAAAGGAAATCACTGCTTGACCAATCACAGGCCACGGATTGGATCCGTCCCGGGTCTAGGGATCCATCGTCCGCGATATAAAATGGGAGCTGAATGTCCGGCGGTTTCATTCTCTTCCCAACTCCGCATCGAAAAAACTCCCTACTCGTTACCTGAAGAAAACATGGCTCGCACCAAGCAGACGGCTCGCAAGTCGACTGGAGGCAAGGCTCCTCGCAAGCAACTGGCTACGAAGGCTGCTCGCAAGAGTGCCCCCGCCACCGGAGGAGTGAAGAAACCTCATCGCTATAGGCCCGGCACAGTCGCACTTCGTGAGATTCGCCGCTACCAGAAGAGCACCGAACTTCTCATCCGCAAACTTCCCTTCCAGCGACTTGTTCGTGAGATTGCTCAGGATTTCAAGACCGAGCTGCGCTTCCAAAGCTCTGCTGTCATGGCCCTCCAAGAAGCGAGCGAGGCTTACCTCGTGGGTCTGTTCGAAGACACCAACCTGTGCGCCATCCACGCCAAGCGGGTCACCATCATGCCCAAGGACATTCAGCTGGCCCGTCGCATCCGGGGAGAGAGGGCGTAGAGAGAGGCCTGTCCTCCGTGGTCGCACCACCCAACACAACGGCTCTTTTCAGAGCCACCACATTATCAAGAAAGAATATCATGGTTCATACAATATTCTGTTTGTTATTCTTAGTTGTAAAAAAGTAGAGGCTAGGATGATGTAAGATATTTATATATTTAAAAGTGCACAAGAAATAAAAATTGAGAACAAGAAAAAAAAAATGTCGACAAACCAAAAAGATAAATGAAATGCCCGTAAAGTAGGGAATATCTGTCCCCGCCCCCTTCTTCATATGAAACGCAGTCGACGGTGATTATGTACCTCGCAAATCACTGAATCCATATGTAATTGAGACGAGAAGGGGTCTATTAGGTGCTTAATAGAGAGAGAGAGAGAGAGAGAGGGGGGGGGGGTAGATAGATAGGGAGATAGAAGGAGTGAGGGGGGGATTAGTCAAAGTAAAACTATATGGCCAAGGAAAGAAAAAAAAATAAAGTTTGTGACGTCAATTCTGAGTCTATTCATCAATGTGTTGACGTGATCTGAATGCTGATTCAACTGAAAGTGTGTATTCACAATTGCTTTATCGTGAAATATGATATACGGATAGCCGCCTCGATACAACTAGCTGAAGTGAAGCACTACACACTGTGCCGAGTTAGCCAGCAAGAGGGCAGCAAACAGCGCTTGTGTCCGCACTGGCAGCAGAAGCTGCCCACGGCTACCACCGGCTACGCTGATTGGTCGACCGGTCAACAAAAGGATCTTGACCCGCTGGATCCCCGAGCGGGGTATAAATGGGTGCGGAAACAATCAGCGGGGATCACACTCTCAGTTGAATCAGCATTCAGATCACGTCAACACATTTGTCTCTCCGTCTCCAATCATGTCTGGACGAGGAAAATCTGGCAAGGCTCGCACCAAGGCCAAGTCTCGATCATCACGCGCCGGCCTGCAGTTCCCCGTCGGCCGAGTTCATCGCTTCCTTCGTAAAGGCAACTACGCCCAGAGAGTAGGCGCTGGTGCACCAGTGTACCTAGCTGCTGTTCTCGAGTACCTGACCGCTGAGATTCTGGAGCTGGCCGGCAACGCCGCCCGCGATAACAAGAAGACAAGGATCATCCCGCGACATCTTCAACTTGCCGTTCGCAACGACGAAGAGCTGAACAAGCTGCTGGGAGGCGTGACAATCGCTCAGGGTGGTGTACTGCCAAACATCCAGGCCGTGCTTCTGCCGAAGAAGACTGCAAAGTCCAGTTAGAGACTTCACGGCTCTTTTCAACCAAACGGCCCTTATCAGGGCCACCACATTTTCCAGAAAGAATACATTCAATTCATCATGCTATTTTGTGTTGTGTTGAAATTTCCGTGGTTTTTTTTTTTTTGTCTTTCTCTCTCTCTCTCTCTCTCTCTCTCTCTCTCTCTAATTATCCTTACTTGAATCACACATAAATAGAAAATGTAGAGAAAGGAAGAAATACAGTGATGAAAATAAAGGAAGAAATATAATGATAGACATATAAGGTGACAATGCACAATATCATATAAGGAGACAAAATAGATAAGGGATAAGCATAAAATAAACACTAAAATATATAAGGTGGCAATACATACCATTAGATGAGGAGAGAAGATGGAGAATGAATAGGCATATAATAGAGTATGAAAATAAGCAAGAATTAAGTAACAAGAATTTCGGAAGAATTTATGAATTTATAAAAAATGCACAGATGATAAATCGTCAGGCGAGGCCGTTTTGAGGTTAAAAAGAAGGGATTAAGATAAAAGAGTAATTCATCGACAGCATATAGAGAACAGCACAGCCACATGTATGTAGGAAATTTGTGTGTTTGATTGCGTTAATGCTCTAGTGTTTGTGCGTTTCCTGTCTAAAATTGTTGCAGTTTCCGGCATGTTGTAATATAAAACAGCTGCCTTAGGGAAACACGTGGATAAAACAAATGGAGCAGAAATGTAAATCAAGTAATATGAAACAGGGAACAGACGTGGAAGCACATTAGGCAGAGCGTTCTCCACGACGCCATGCCCGAGATGTCCGGTGATTCCTTCGAGGTACGCAATGAGCTGATAAAGCGACAGTGCGAAGGTTGCGAGTCATTAGTTTTGTTCCACTACTCTCTGAATCACTACGTATCGCATCGATTGTTATCGTGATGGCGGCTTCGGAAGCAGCAAAGAAGACGACCAAGAAGAAAGCGCCCGAGCATCCACCGACTCAGGTGATGGTCAATGCTGCTATCGGCGCACTGAAGGAGCGGAATGGATCTTCGCTTCAGGCCATTAAGAAGTACATCGCAGCCAACTACAAAGTAGGAGATATGGACCGACAGACCATCTTCATCAAGCGAGCTCTGCGGAAAGGGGTTGCCAACGAGACACTGGTTCAGACGAAAGGTGTCGGGGCATCTGGCTCTTTCAAGCTGAACGTCAAGGCAGCAAAGGCAGAGGCGGCGGAGAAGGCACGAAAAGAGAAGCAGAAGGCAAAGGCCAAGGCTGACCGCGAGAAGACCAAGGCAAAGGCAGCCGCAAAGAAAGAGAAGGCGGTCGCCAAGAAGGCCAAAGCTGCAGCAGAAAAGAAGGAGAAGAAGCAGAAGAAGGCGACAAAGAAGAAGCCGGCAAAGAAGACAGCGACCAAGTCGGAGAAAACGAAGACGCCCAAGAAGAAGACCGCAGCAAAGAAGCCATCCAAGAAGACAACCCCGAAGAAAGTGGCGAAGAAGACGACCACCAAGTCCAAGGCGGCAAAACCAAAGAAGCCTGCTGCCAAGAAGGGTGCCAAATAAGTTTTATTTGCACCTCACATCAAAAATCAAACGGCTCTTTTAAGAGCCACCACAAACCCAAGAAAGAATAATTGTATTAAGTAGTCGATGCACTGAGAAAAGAAGAAGAAGAAGAAGAAGAAGAAGAAGAAAGAAATACACGCATGCACAGAAACACAAAACGGGGAAAATAGAAAGGAATAGTTTACAAAAACAGAAATCATTCTATATTGGTGAATTTATGTCGAAAAGGAGAGAAATGGTAGATGAAGGCACAATTGAGGAGTTTTATGTGTTACTCAATAGCAAACAATTGTGTGAGAGCTAACGAAAATAGGCTAAATGGAATGTGAGCGGGGGAGGGTGATGGTTTTCGTTTAGGAGAGAAGTTTTACTCTGAAAAATCGTTTCAAACTCGAAATCATGTGAGTGTGAGTGTATGTGTATATATGCATATCTGCCACTCCATATCTATGTAGCTTTATGCTATCAATATTATCATACGTGTATTTCATTTGTTCATTTCTTTAGGTAATGTGCGACAGAGTAATGTATGTGATGTGACACAGTGCCCGTCCGACTCGCGGTGCAGCTGGTCTGGTCAACGCAACGGACGGCCGTGAGGTGGCGCACTCGATCCAGCCGGATGTCGTGCAGGCGGATCGTGGGCTGGCCGCGGCGGACAGTAGGAGAATGGGGCGTCGCCCTCCATGTCCGCAAAGCGGTTACTTAAAACCTGTTCGGTCAGGTGCAGTGTCATCATTCGGCTTTTGGATTTCTCATCAGCTATATCACAATCAACTCGCACCATCATGTCTGGACGCGGTAAAGGAGGCAAAGGACTAGGAAAGGGAGGAGCAAAGCGGCACCGCAAAGTTCTTCGTGATAACATCCAGGGCATCACCAAGCCAGCAATCCGTCGTCTGGCAAGAAGGGGCGGAGTGAAGAGAATCTCGGGCCTCATCTACGAAGAAACCCGCGGAGTCCTGAAAGTCTTCCTTGAGAACGTGATCCGCGATGCAGTGACATACTGCGAGCATGCCAAACGCAAGACGGTTACTGCCATGGACGTCGTTTACGCATTGAAGAGGCAGGGACGCACACTCTACGGATTTGGCGGCTAGAATTCAACGGCCTCCTGCACCACAAAACAACGGCTCTTTTCAGAGCCACCACATTATCAAGAAAGAATACACTTTATGTAACAAATTTCCACATCTCTTTCATTTGTTATTACGACACGTCAGGTCATATTCTATGGACCGAACGTCATTATTAAAAGCACGTTTGAATCAATGCTCAAACCTCGTCATTATATTGTACTGAAATAATTTCCCCATCTTTATATAACATCGTACATATTTCTAGTTCAGATTTTTGTTTTTTTTTTTCTGTTCTGTGGCAATCATGCTCATAAAAAACGCCTCCACTGCACGCTGTATAGAGTTTACTGGTTGTAAATGACGATGGCATAACGACTATGGCATGTTTTTGCTCATCACAGCCCCCAGTTGCAAATAGGGAAAGAGAGAGAGAGAGAGAGAGATGGAGAGAGAGAGGAATTTCTCTCAAGTAAAGTTGTTGTTTTGGCTTCTGTAATGTTGTTGTCATACGATTGTAAACTTGTTGCTTTCTGTGTGAAGTTGTTGCTTCGTGTGTAAAGTTGTTGTCTTTTTGGTAAAGTTGTTGTTCCCATAGTGGGTGGGTTGTAGAAAGCAACAACGTTACACATTTCTTTGGTGAAGTTTGGTGTAGGAAAGATTCTATGCACTATTTGGCATGACCAGCATATAGCCAATTTTGCGCAGATTAAGCACCCGCAGTACACATGTTGGAGTATTAAGTCTGGATAATATCTTGCTGTTTGACATTGGGTTTAGTATTGGGAAGTGAGAAACAAAAAAGCAATCAATCAATCAATCAAATAAAGAAAGAAAGAAAGAAAGAAAGAATAGTATCGACAATTCAATTCATTTATTTTCATTTTCAACGTAACACAAGATAAATCAGGTATTACATCATAAACAAAAAATTTGCCTTTGCAATAGATAAATGATATCCATAAACATAAGAGCGCATACTGGCAAAAAAAAAAAGAAAAGAAAAAGAAAGAAGAAATGACACAAAGTCATGCTTCAGTTGTATGCAAGCAAGAAGGTATGGTTTCTCTAACGCATAATAAATCTTTACAAATGAATTTCAGCTGCAGCGCGTTAGGAAACGGCGACGAAGGTAGATAATACGTGTAAAAGTTTAACAGGCACTGAAAAGAAATAAGGGAAGTTAGCAGCTATTTCGTGAGACACGCAACAGAATATGTATAGTTACAGGAGCTTTTCTGGATCTGGTTTGATTACAAAAAGAAAAGAAAAGTTATCAATAAAATATTTACAGAGAATTATTAATGTGTTTCATTTTTACACGCAGTTCAAGGACAAAATCAGGGTGATATTGGACAGAAATCTGTCTACCGCCATCTGGTGGCCAAAAACCATTATTCCACCACGGCCGGCAGGCAGAGCCGTCACGCCCGCCTGAATTGATGCTTCTGCTAATCCTCATCTAATTTGCATGAACCGTGCGAGCGGATCCTCCGAACGCGTATAAAAGAGGAGAGGGGGCAGGTGACCATAACATTTCTCTTTCAGAGCAACGTCGAATTCGCACCCGCTTAGTCTAATCAACGCTCACAATGGCTCCTCCATCCGGACAAGTTGCCAAGAAGGGTTCCAAGAAAGCTGCCAAGGCTCCCCGGCCCAATGCCGACAAGAAGAGGCGTAGGAAGAGGAAGGAGAGCTACGGCATCTACATCTACAAGGTTCTGAAGCAAGTCCACCCAGATACTGGAATTTCGAGTCGCGCCATGTCCATCATGAACAGCTTCGTCAACGACATTTTCGAACGCATCGCCGCCGAAGCTGCCCGTCTCGGTCAGTACAACAAGAAGTCGACCATCAGCAGCCGTGAAGTGCAGACCGCAGTGCGCCTCCTTCTCCCCGGAGAACTGGCAAAGCACGCCGTCAGCGAGGGCACCAAAGCTGTCACCAAGTACACTACATCCAAGTAGATGTCCACAGTCGCCTCTAATCCAAACGGCCCTTATCAGGGCCACCACATAACCAAGAAAGAATATCCAACTGTTGTATGAAATCATAATTATATCCTAATTATAACGAATCAAAAAGCTAGTACTTTACACACCAGACTAGAAATACAAATCATTGCTTGCTTAGTGATTTCAGATTGTCTGCTTATTCATATTAGCTTCTCGTGTTAACATAATGTACTCATTAATTAGTTGAATGAAAGCACTACCTGATCGAAAAAATCATGCATACATATTACAGATTAATGCTTAAGACCCGCACAATATACAGTAACTTCCAATCTGCCTGCTCTTCCTCTTCGGCTAGAAGAGAGAATACAAAGAGTCTAAATTACCACACCGCTTTATAGAATCATCTTCTTAACGAGGTGTTGCTATATGAATCTATTCCAAATACCATCATGCACGTATAGTAATAATATCAATGTTACAGCAGCCTGCTGCGTACAGAAAAAATCGTTCGGAATGATGTCTTCAGTATATTATAGTGGTCGCAATAATCATTGAATTCGCGAGCTGGTATCTCAACGGCGCCATCTACGGGAACGCGTGAACAGGTTGAGCAGCGTGACCAACCACAGCAGACTGGACGGGTGGCGGCCGCCGCTGCGGGGCTGGACAGTGCGGTCATCTCGAACAAAGGAAATCACTGCTTGACCAATCACAGGCCACGGATTGGATCCGTCCCGGGTCTAGGGATCCATCGTCCGCGATATAAAATGGGAGCTGAATGTCCGGCGGTTTCATTCTCTTCCCAACTCCGCATCGAAAAAACTCCCTACTCGTTACCTGAAGAAAACATGGCTCGCACCAAGCAGACGGCTCGCAAGTCGACTGGAGGCAAGGCTCCTCGCAAGCAACTGGCTACGAAGGCTGCTCGCAAGAGTGCCCCCGCCACCGGAGGAGTGAAGAAACCTCATCGCTATAGGCCCGGCACAGTCGCACTTCGTGAGATTCGCCGCTACCAGAAGAGCACCGAACTTCTCATCCGCAAACTTCCCTTCCAGCGACTTGTTCGTGAGATTGCTCAGGATTTCAAGACCGAGCTGCGCTTCCAAAGCTCTGCTGTCATGGCCCTCCAAGAAGCGAGCGAGGCTTACCTCGTGGGTCTGTTCGAAGACACCAACCTGTGCGCCATCCACGCCAAGCGGGTCACCATCATGCCCAAGGACATTCAGCTGGCCCGTCGCATCCGGGGAGAGAGGGCGTAGAGAGAGGCCTGTCCTCCGTGGTCGCACCACCCAACACAACGGCTCTTTTCAGAGCCACCACATTATCAAGAAAGAATATCATGGTTCATACAATATTCTGTTTGTTATTCTTAGTTGTAAAAAAGTAGAGGCTAGGATGATGTAAGATATTTATATATTTAAAAGTGCACAAGAAATAAAAATTGAGAACAAGAAAAAAAAAATGTCGACAAACCAAAAAGATAAATGAAATGCCCGTAAAGTAGGGAATATCTGTCCCCGCCCCCTTCTTCATATGAAACGCAGTCGACGGTGATTATGTACCTCGCAAATCACTGAATCCATATGTAATTGAGACGAGAAGGGGTCTATTAGGTGCTTAATAGAGAGAGAGAGAGAGAGAGGGGGGGGGGGGGGGTAGATAGATAGGGAGATAGAAGGAGTGAGGGGGGGATTAGTCAAAGTAAAACTATATGGCCAAGGAAAGAAAAAAAAATAAAGTTTGTGACGTCAATTCTGAGTCTATTCATCAATGTGTTGACGTGATCTGAATGCTGATTCAACTGAAAGTGTGTATTCACAATTGCTTTATCGTGAAATATGATATACGGATAGCCGCCTCGATACAACTAGCTGAAGTGAAGCACTACACACTGTGCCGAGTTAGCCAGCAAGAGGGCAGCAAACAGCGCTTGTGTCCGCACTGGCAGCAGAAGCTGCCCACGGCTACCACCGGCTACGCTGATTGGTCGACCGGTCAACAAAAGGATCTTGACCCGCTGGATCCCCGAGCGGGGTATAAATGGGTGCGGAAACAATCAGCGGGGATCACACTCTCAGTTGAATCAGCATTCAGATCACGTCAACACATTTGTCTCTCCGTCTCCAATCATGTCTGGACGAGGAAAATCTGGCAAGGCTCGCACCAAGGCCAAGTCTCGATCATCACGCGCCGGCCTGCAGTTCCCCGTCGGCCGAGTTCATCGCTTCCTTCGTAAAGGCAACTACGCCCAGAGAGTAGGCGCTGGTGCACCAGTGTACCTAGCTGCTGTTCTCGAGTACCTGACCGCTGAGATTCTGGAGCTGGCCGGCAACGCCGCCCGCGATAACAAGAAGACAAGGATCATCCCGCGACATCTTCAACTTGCCGTTCGCAACGACGAAGAGCTGAACAAGCTGCTGGGAGGCGTGACAATCGCTCAGGGTGGTGTACTGCCAAACATCCAGGCCGTGCTTCTGCCGAAGAAGACTGCAAAGTCCAGTTAGAGACTTCACGGCTCTTTTCAACCAAACGGCCCTTATCAGGGCCACCACATTTTCCAGAAAGAATACATTCAATTCATCATGCTATTTTGTGTTGTGTTGAAATTTCCGTGGTTTTTTTTTTTGTCTTTCTCTCTCTCTCTCTCTCTCTCTCTCTCTCTCTCTAATTATCCTTACTTGAATCACACATAAATAGAAAATGTAGAGAAAGGAAGAAATACAGTGATGAAAATAAAGGAAGAAATATAATGATAGACATATAAGGTGACAATGCACAATATCATATAAGGAGACAAAATAGATAAGGGATAAGCATAAAATAAACACTAAAATATATAAGGTGGCAATACATACCATTAGATGAGGAGAGAAGATGGAGAATGAATAGGCATATAATAGAGTATGAAAATAAGCAAGAATTAAGTAACAAGAATTTCGGAAGAATTTATGAATTTATAAAAAATGCACAGATGATAAATCGTCAGGCGAGGCCGTTTTGAGGTTAAAAAGAAGGGATTAAGATAAAAGAGTAATTCATCGACAGCATATAGAGAACAGCACAGCCACATGTATGTAGGAAATTTGTGTGTTTGATTGCGTTAATGCTCTAGTGTTTGTGCGTTTCCTGTCTAAAATTGTTGCAGTTTCCGGCATGTTGTAATATAAAACAGCTGCCTTAGGGAAACACGTGGATAAAACAAATGGAGCAGAAATGTAAATCAAGTAATATGAAACAGGGAACAGACGTGGAAGCACATTAGGCAGAGCGTTCTCCACGACGCCATGCCCGAGATGTCCGGTGATTCCTTCGAGGTACGCAATGAGCTGATAAAGCGACAGTGCGAAGGTTGCGAGTCATTAGTTTTGTTCCACTACTCTCTGAATCACTACGTATCGCATCGATCACTGTATATCGTGATCGGCGGCTTCGGAAGCAGCAAAGAAGACGACCAAGAAGAAAGCGCCCGAGCATCCACCGACTCAGGTGATGGTCAATGCTGCTATCGGCGCACTGAAGGAGCGGAATGGATCTTCGCTTCAGGCCATTAAGAAGTACATCGCAGCCAACTACAAAGTAGGAGATATGGACCGACAGACCATCTTCATCAAGCGAGCTCTGCGGAAAGGGGTTGCCAACGAGACACTGGTTCAGACGAAAGGTGTCGGGGCATCTGGCTCTTTCAAGCTGAACGTCAAGGCAGCAAAGGCAGAGGCGGCGGAGAAGGCACGAAAAGAGAAGCAGAAGGCAAAGGCCAAGGCTGACCGCGAGAAGACCAAGGCAAAGGCAGCCGCAAAGAAAGAGAAGGCGGTCGCCAAGAAGGCCAAAGCTGCAGCAGAAAAGAAGGAGAAGAAGCAGAAGAAGGCGACAAAGAAGAAGCCGGCAAAGAAGACAGCGACCAAGTCGGAGAAAACGAAGACGCCCAAGAAGAAGACCGCAGCAAAGAAGCCATCCAAGAAGACAACCCCGAAGAAAGTGGCGAAGAAGACGACCACCAAGTCCAAGGCGGCAAAACCAAAGAAGCCTGCTGCCAAGAAGGGTGCCAAATAAGTTTTATTTGCACCTCACATCAAAAATCAAACGGCTCTTTTAAGAGCCACCACAAACCCAAGAAAGAATAATTGTATTAAGTAGTCGATGCACTGAGAAAAGAAGAAGAAGAAGAAGAAGAAGAAGAAGAAGAAAGAAATACACGCATGCACAGAAACACAAAACGGGGAAAATAGAAAGGAATAGTTTACAAAAACAGAAATCATTCTATATTGGTGAATTTATGTCGAAAAGGAGAGAAATGGTAGATGAAGGCACAATTGAGGAGTTTTATGTGTTACTCAATAGCAAACAATTGTGTGAGAGCTAACGAAAATAGGCTAAATGGAATGTGAGCGGGGGAGGGTGATGGTTTTCGTTTAGGAGAGAAGTTTTACTCTGAAAAATCGTTTCAAACTCGAAATCATGTGAGTGTGAGTGTATGTGTATATATGCATATCTGCCACTCCATATCTATGTAGCTTTATGCTATCAATATTATCATACGTGTATTTCATTTGTTCATTTCTTTAGGTAATGTGCGACAGAGTAATGTATGTGATGTGACACAGTGCCCGTCCGACTCGCGGTGCAGCTGGTCTGGTCAACGCAACGGACGGCCGTGAGGTGGCGCACTCGATCCAGCCGGATGTCGTGCAGGCGGATCGTGGGCTGGCCGCGGCGGACAGTAGGAGAATGGGGCGTCGCCCTCCATGTCCGCAAAGCGGTTACTTAAAACCTGTTCGGTCAGGTGCAGTGTCATCATTCGGCTTTTGGATTTCTCATCAGCTATATCACAATCAACTCGCACCATCATGTCTGGACGCGGTAAAGGAGGCAAAGGACTAGGAAAGGGAGGAGCAAAGCGGCACCGCAAAGTTCTTCGTGATAACATCCAGGGCATCACCAAGCCAGCAATCCGTCGTCTGGCAAGAAGGGGCGGAGTGAAGAGAATCTCGGGCCTCATCTACGAAGAAACCCGCGGAGTCCTGAAAGTCTTCCTTGAGAACGTGATCCGCGATGCAGTGACATACTGCGAGCATGCCAAACGCAAGACGGTTACTGCCATGGACGTCGTTTACGCATTGAAGAGGCAGGGACGCACACTCTACGGATTTGGCGGCTAGAATTCAACGGCCTCCTGCACCACAAAACAACGGCTCTTTTCAGAGCCACCACATTATCAAGAAAGAATACACTTTATGTAACAAATTTCCACATCTCTTTCATTTGTTATTACGACACGTCAGGTCATATTCTATGGACCGAACGTCATTATTAAAAGCACGTTTGAATCAATGCTCAAACCTCGTCATTATATTGTACTGAAATAATTTCCCCATCTTTATATAACATCGTACATATTTCTAGTTCAGATTTTTGTTTTTTTTTTTCTGTTCTGTGGCAATCATGCTCATAAAAAACGCCTCCACTGCACGCTGTATAGAGTTTACTGGTTGTAAATGACGATGGCATAACGACTATGGCATGTTTTTGCTCATCACAGCCCCCAGTTGCAAATAGGGAAAGAGAGAGAGAGAGAGAGAGATGGAGAGAGAGAGGAATTTCTCTCAAGTAAAGTTGTTGTTTTGGCTTCTGTAATGTTGTTGTCATACGATTGTAAACTTGTTGCTTTCTGTGTGAAGTTGTTGCTTCGTGTGTAAAGTTGTTGTCTTTTTGGTAAAGTTGTTGTTCCCATAGTGGGTGGGTTGTAGAAAGCAACAACGTTACACATTTCTTTGGTGAAGTTTGGTGTAGGAAAGATTCTATGCACTATTTGGCATGACCAGCATATAGCCAATTTTGCGCAGATTAAGCACCCGCAGTACACATGTTGGAGTATTAAGTCTGGATAATATCTTGCTGTTTGACATTGGGTTTAGTATTGGGAAGTGAGAAACAAAAAAGCAATCAATCAATCAATCAAATAAAGAAAGAAAGAAAGAAAGAAAGAATAGTATCGACAATTCAATTCATTTATTTTCATTTTCAACGTAACACAAGATAAATCAGGTATTACATCATAAACAAAAAATTTGCCTTTGCAATAGATAAATGATATCCATAAACATAAGAGCGCATACTGGCAAAAAAAAAAAAGAAAAGAAAAAGAAAGAAGAAATGACACAAAGTCATGCTTCAGTTGTATGCAAGCAAGAAGGTATGGTTTCTCTAACGCATAATAAATCTTTACAAATGAATTTCAGCTGCAGCGCGTTAGGAAACGGCGACGAAGGTAGATAATACGTGTAAAAGTTTAACAGGCACTGAAAAGAAATAAGGGAAGTTAGCAGCTATTTCGTGAGACACGCAACAGAATATGTATAGTTACAGGAGCTTTTCTGGATCTGGTTTGATTACAAAAAGAAAAGAAAAGTTATCAATAAAATATTTACAGAGAATTATTAATGTGTTTCATTTTTACACGCAGTTCAAGGACAAAATCAGGGTGATATTGGACAGAAATCTGTCTACCGCCATCTGGTGGCCAAAAACCATTATTCCACCACGGCCGGCAGGCAGAGCCGTCACGCCCGCCTGAATTGATGCTTCTGCTAATCCTCATCTAATTTGCATGAACCGTGCGAGCGGATCCTCCGAACGCGTATAAAAGAGGAGAGGGGGCAGGTGACCATAACATTTCTCTTTCAGAGCAACGTCGAATTCGCACCCGCTTAGTCTAATCAACGCTCACAATGGCTCCTCCATCCGGACAAGTTGCCAAGAAGGGTTCCAAGAAAGCTGCCAAGGCTCCCCGGCCCAATGCCGACAAGAAGAGGCGTAGGAAGAGGAAGGAGAGCTACGGCATCTACATCTACAAGGTTCTGAAGCAAGTCCACCCAGATACTGGAATTTCGAGTCGCGCCATGTCCATCATGAACAGCTTCGTCAACGACATTTTCGAACGCATCGCCGCCGAAGCTGCCCGTCTCGGTCAGTACAACAAGAAGTCGACCATCAGCAGCCGTGAAGTGCAGACCGCAGTGCGCCTCCTTCTCCCCGGAGAACTGGCAAAGCACGCCGTCAGCGAGGGCACCAAAGCTGTCACCAAGTACACTACATCCAAGTAGATGTCCACAGTCGCCTCTAATCCAAACGGCCCTTATCAGGGCCACCACATAACCAAGAAAGAATATCCAACTGTTGTATGAAATCATAATTATATCCTAATTATAACGAATCAAAAAGCTAGTACTTTACACACCAGACTAGAAATACAAATCATTGCTTGCTTAGTGATTTCAGATTGTCTGCTTATTC
Source organism: Diadema antillarum (assembly GCF_040938485.1). Lineage (NCBI taxonomy): Eukaryota > Metazoa > Echinodermata > Echinoidea > Diadematoida > Diadematidae > Diadema > Diadema antillarum. The sequence continues at coordinate 89,107 of NW_027271937.1, read as the reverse complement.
ATATTAGCTTCTCGTGTTAACATAATGTACTCATTAATTAGTTGAATGAAAGCACTACCTGATCGAAAAAATCATGCATACATATTACAGATTAATGCTTAAGACCCGCACAATATACAGTAACTTCCAATCTGCCTGCTCTTCCTCTTCGGCTAGAAGAGAGAATACAAAGAGTCTAAATTACCACACCGCTTTATAGAATCATCTTCTTAACGAGGTGTTGCTATATGAATCTATTCCAAATACCATCATGCACGTATAGTAATAATATCAATGTTACAGCAGCCTGCTGCGTACAGAAAAAATCGTTCGGAATGATGTCTTCAGTATATTATAGTGGTCGCAATAATCATTGAATTCGCGAGCTGGTATCTCAACGGCGCCATCTACGGGAACGCGTGAACAGGTTGAGCAGCGTGACCAACCACAGCAGACTGGACGGGTGGCGGCCGCCGCTGCGGGGCTGGACAGTGCGGTCATCTCGAACAAAGGAAATCACTGCTTGACCAATCACAGGCCACGGATTGGATCCGTCCCGGGTCTAGGGATCCATCGTCCGCGATATAAAATGGGAGCTGAATGTCCGGCGGTTTCATTCTCTTCCCAACTCCGCATCGAAAAAACTCCCTACTCGTTACCTGAAGAAAACATGGCTCGCACCAAGCAGACGGCTCGCAAGTCGACTGGAGGCAAGGCTCCTCGCAAGCAACTGGCTACGAAGGCTGCTCGCAAGAGTGCCCCCGCCACCGGAGGAGTGAAGAAACCTCATCGCTATAGGCCCGGCACAGTCGCACTTCGTGAGATTCGCCGCTACCAGAAGAGCACCGAACTTCTCATCCGCAAACTTCCCTTCCAGCGACTTGTTCGTGAGATTGCTCAGGATTTCAAGACCGAGCTGCGCTTCCAAAGCTCTGCTGTCATGGCCCTCCAAGAAGCGAGCGAGGCTTACCTCGTGGGTCTGTTCGAAGACACCAACCTGTGCGCCATCCACGCCAAGCGGGTCACCATCATGCCCAAGGACATTCAGCTGGCCCGTCGCATCCGGGGAGAGAGGGCGTAGAGAGAGGCCTGTCCTCCGTGGTCGCACCACCCAACACAACGGCTCTTTTCAGAGCCACCACATTATCAAGAAAGAATATCATGGTTCATACAATATTCTGTTTGTTATTCTTAGTTGTAAAAAAGTAGAGGCTAGGATGATGTAAGATATTTATATATTTAAAAGTGCACAAGAAATAAAAATTGAGAACAAGAAAAAAAAAATGTCGACAAACCAAAAAGATAAATGAAATGCCCGTAAAGTAGGGAATATCTGTCCCCGCCCCCTTCTTCATATGAAACGCAGTCGACGGTGATTATGTACCTCGCAAATCACTGAATCCATATGTAATTGAGACGAGAAGGGGTCTATTAGGTGCTTAATAGAGAGAGAGAGAGAGAGAGAGGGGGGGGGGTAGATAGATAGGGAGATAGAAGGAGTGAGGGGGGGATTAGTCAAAGTAAAACTATATGGCCAAGGAAAGAAAAAAAAATAAAGTTTGTGACGTCAATTCTGAGTCTATTCATCAATGTGTTGACGTGATCTGAATGCTGATTCAACTGAAAGTGTGTATTCACAATTGCTTTATCGTGAAATATGATATACGGATAGCCGCCTCGATACAACTAGCTGAAGTGAAGCACTACACACTGTGCCGAGTTAGCCAGCAAGAGGGCAGCAAACAGCGCTTGTGTCCGCACTGGCAGCAGAAGCTGCCCACGGCTACCACCGGCTACGCTGATTGGTCGACCGGTCAACAAAAGGATCTTGACCCGCTGGATCCCCGAGCGGGGTATAAATGGGTGCGGAAACAATCAGCGGGGATCACACTCTCAGTTGAATCAGCATTCAGATCACGTCAACACATTTGTCTCTCCGTCTCCAATCATGTCTGGACGAGGAAAATCTGGCAAGGCTCGCACCAAGGCCAAGTCTCGATCATCACGCGCCGGCCTGCAGTTCCCCGTCGGCCGAGTTCATCGCTTCCTTCGTAAAGGCAACTACGCCCAGAGAGTAGGCGCTGGTGCACCAGTGTACCTAGCTGCTGTTCTCGAGTACCTGACCGCTGAGATTCTGGAGCTGGCCGGCAACGCCGCCCGCGATAACAAGAAGACAAGGATCATCCCGCGACATCTTCAACTTGCCGTTCGCAACGACGAAGAGCTGAACAAGCTGCTGGGAGGCGTGACAATCGCTCAGGGTGGTGTACTGCCAAACATCCAGGCCGTGCTTCTGCCGAAGAAGACTGCAAAGTCCAGTTAGAGACTTCACGGCTCTTTTCAACCAAACGGCCCTTATCAGGGCCACCACATTTTCCAGAAAGAATACATTCAATTCATCATGCTATTTTGTGTTGTGTTGAAATTTCCGTGGTTTTTTTTTTTTTGTCTTTCTCTCTCTCTCTCTCTCTCTCTCTCTCTCTCTCTAATTATCCTTACTTGAATCACACATAAATAGAAAATGTAGAGAAAGGAAGAAATACAGTGATGAAAATAAAGGAAGAAATATAATGATAGACATATAAGGTGACAATGCACAATATCATATAAGGAGACAAAATAGATAAGGGATAAGCATAAAATAAACACTAAAATATATAAGGTGGCAATACATACCATTAGATGAGGAGAGAAGATGGAGAATGAATAGGCATATAATAGAGTATGAAAATAAGCAAGAATTAAGTAACAAGAATTTCGGAAGAATTTATGAATTTATAAAAAATGCACAGATGATAAATCGTCAGGCGAGGCCGTTTTGAGGTTAAAAAGAAGGGATTAAGATAAAAGAGTAATTCATCGACAGCATATAGAGAACAGCACAGCCACATGTATGTAGGAAATTTGTGTGTTTGATTGCGTTAATGCTCTAGTGTTTGTGCGTTTCCTGTCTAAAATTGTTGCAGTTTCCGGCATGTTGTAATATAAAACAGCTGCCTTAGGGAAACACGTGGATAAAACAAATGGAGCAGAAATGTAAATCAAGTAATATGAAACAGGGAACAGACGTGGAAGCACATTAGGCAGAGCGTTCTCCACGACGCCATGCCCGAGATGTCCGGTGATTCCTTCGAGGTACGCAATGAGCTGATAAAGCGACAGTGCGAAGGTTGCGAGTCATTAGTTTTGTTCCACTACTCTCTGAATCACTACGTATCGCATCGATTGTTATCGTGATGGCGGCTTCGGAAGCAGCAAAGAAGACGACCAAGAAGAAAGCGCCCGAGCATCCACCGACTCAGGTGATGGTCAATGCTGCTATCGGCGCACTGAAGGAGCGGAATGGATCTTCGCTTCAGGCCATTAAGAAGTACATCGCAGCCAACTACAAAGTAGGAGATATGGACCGACAGACCATCTTCATCAAGCGAGCTCTGCGGAAAGGGGTTGCCAACGAGACACTGGTTCAGACGAAAGGTGTCGGGGCATCTGGCTCTTTCAAGCTGAACGTCAAGGCAGCAAAGGCAGAGGCGGCGGAGAAGGCACGAAAAGAGAAGCAGAAGGCAAAGGCCAAGGCTGACCGCGAGAAGACCAAGGCAAAGGCAGCCGCAAAGAAAGAGAAGGCGGTCGCCAAGAAGGCCAAAGCTGCAGCAGAAAAGAAGGAGAAGAAGCAGAAGAAGGCGACAAAGAAGAAGCCGGCAAAGAAGACAGCGACCAAGTCGGAGAAAACGAAGACGCCCAAGAAGAAGACCGCAGCAAAGAAGCCATCCAAGAAGACAACCCCGAAGAAAGTGGCGAAGAAGACGACCACCAAGTCCAAGGCGGCAAAACCAAAGAAGCCTGCTGCCAAGAAGGGTGCCAAATAAGTTTTATTTGCACCTCACATCAAAAATCAAACGGCTCTTTTAAGAGCCACCACAAACCCAAGAAAGAATAATTGTATTAAGTAGTCGATGCACTGAGAAAAGAAGAAGAAGAAGAAGAAGAAGAAGAAGAAAGAAATACACGCATGCACAGAAACACAAAACGGGGAAAATAGAAAGGAATAGTTTACAAAAACAGAAATCATTCTATATTGGTGAATTTATGTCGAAAAGGAGAGAAATGGTAGATGAAGGCACAATTGAGGAGTTTTATGTGTTACTCAATAGCAAACAATTGTGTGAGAGCTAACGAAAATAGGCTAAATGGAATGTGAGCGGGGGAGGGTGATGGTTTTCGTTTAGGAGAGAAGTTTTACTCTGAAAAATCGTTTCAAACTCGAAATCATGTGAGTGTGAGTGTATGTGTATATATGCATATCTGCCACTCCATATCTATGTAGCTTTATGCTATCAATATTATCATACGTGTATTTCATTTGTTCATTTCTTTAGGTAATGTGCGACAGAGTAATGTATGTGATGTGACACAGTGCCCGTCCGACTCGCGGTGCAGCTGGTCTGGTCAACGCAACGGACGGCCGTGAGGTGGCGCACTCGATCCAGCCGGATGTCGTGCAGGCGGATCGTGGGCTGGCCGCGGCGGACAGTAGGAGAATGGGGCGTCGCCCTCCATGTCCGCAAAGCGGTTACTTAAAACCTGTTCGGTCAGGTGCAGTGTCATCATTCGGCTTTTGGATTTCTCATCAGCTATATCACAATCAACTCGCACCATCATGTCTGGACGCGGTAAAGGAGGCAAAGGACTAGGAAAGGGAGGAGCAAAGCGGCACCGCAAAGTTCTTCGTGATAACATCCAGGGCATCACCAAGCCAGCAATCCGTCGTCTGGCAAGAAGGGGCGGAGTGAAGAGAATCTCGGGCCTCATCTACGAAGAAACCCGCGGAGTCCTGAAAGTCTTCCTTGAGAACGTGATCCGCGATGCAGTGACATACTGCGAGCATGCCAAACGCAAGACGGTTACTGCCATGGACGTCGTTTACGCATTGAAGAGGCAGGGACGCACACTCTACGGATTTGGCGGCTAGAATTCAACGGCCTCCTGCACCACAAAACAACGGCTCTTTTCAGAGCCACCACATTATCAAGAAAGAATACACTTTATGTAACAAATTTCCACATCTCTTTCATTTGTTATTACGACACGTCAGGTCATATTCTATGGACCGAACGTCATTATTAAAAGCACGTTTGAATCAATGCTCAAACCTCGTCATTATATTGTACTGAAATAATTTCCCCATCTTTATATAACATCTTACATATTTCTAGTTCAGATTTTTGTTTTTTTTTTTCTGTTCTGTGGCAATCATGCTCATAAAAAACGCCTCCACTGCACGCTGTATAGAGTTTACTGGTTGTAAATGACGATGGCATAACGACTATGGCATGTTTTTGCTCATCACAGCCCCCAGTTGCAAATAGGGAAAGAGAGAGAGAGAGAGAGAGATGGAGAGAGAGAGGAATTTCTCTCAAGTAAAGTTGTTGTTTTGGCTTCTGTAATGTTGTTGTCATACGATTGTAAACTTGTTGCTTTCTGTGTGAAGTTGTTGCTTCGTGTGTAAAGTTGTTGTCTTTTTGGTAAAGTTGTTGTTCCCATAGTGGGTGGGTTGTAGAAAGCAACAACGTTACACATTTCTTTGGTGAAGTTTGGTGTAGGAAAGATTCTATGCACTATTTGGCATGACCAGCATATAGCCAATTTTGCGCAGATTAAGCACCCGCAGTACACATGTTGGAGTATTAAGTCTGGATAATATCTTGCTGTTTGACATTGGGTTTAGTATTGGGAAGTGAGAAACAAAAAAGCAATCAATCAATCAATCAAATAAAGAAAGAAAGAAAGAAAGAAAGAATAGTATCGACAATTCAATTCATTTATTTTCATTTTCAACGTAACACAAGATAAATCAGGTATTACATCATAAACAAAAAATTTGCCTTTGCAATAGATAAATGATATCCATAAACATAAGAGCGCATACTGGCAAAAAAAAAAAGAAAAGAAAAAGAAAGAAGAAATGACACAAAGTCATGCTTCAGTTGTATGCAAGCAAGAAGGTATGGTTTCTCTAACGCATAATAAATCTTTACAAATGAATTTCAGCTGCAGCGCGTTAGGAAACGGCGACGAAGGTAGATAATACGTGTAAAAGTTTAACAGGCACTGAAAAGAAATAAGGGAAGTTAGCAGCTATTTCGTGAGACACGCAACAGAATATGTATAGTTACAGGAGCTTTTCTGGATCTGGTTTGATTACAAAAAGAAAAGAAAAGTTATCAATAAAATATTTACAGAGAATTATTAATGTGTTTCATTTTTACACGCAGTTCAAGGACAAAATCAGGGTGATATTGGACAGAAATCTGTCTACCGCCATCTGGTGGCCAAAAACCATTATTCCACCACGGCCGGCAGGCAGAGCCGTCACGCCCGCCTGAATTGATGCTTCTGCTAATCCTCATCTAATTTGCATGAACCGTGCGAGCGGATCCTCCGAACGCGTATAAAAGAGGAGAGGGGGCAGGTGACCATAACATTTCTCTTTCAGAGCAACGTCGAATTCGCACCCGCTTAGTCTAATCAACGCTCACAATGGCTCCTCCATCCGGACAAGTTGCCAAGAAGGGTTCCAAGAAAGCTGCCAAGGCTCCCCGGCCCAATGCCGACAAGAAGAGGCGTAGGAAGAGGAAGGAGAGCTACGGCATCTACATCTACAAGGTTCTGAAGCAAGTCCACCCAGATACTGGAATTTCGAGTCGCGCCATGTCCATCATGAACAGCTTCGTCAACGACATTTTCGAACGCATCGCCGCCGAAGCTGCCCGTCTCGGTCAGTACAACAAGAAGTCGACCATCAGCAGCCGTGAAGTGCAGACCGCAGTGCGCCTCCTTCTCCCCGGAGAACTGGCAAAGCACGCCGTCAGCGAGGGCACCAAAGCTGTCACCAAGTACACTACATCCAAGTAGATGTCCACAGTCGCCTCTAATCCAAACGGCCCTTATCAGGGCCACCACATAACCAAGAAAGAATATCCAACTGTTGTATGAAATCATAATTATATCCTAATTATAACGAATCAAAAAGCTAGTACTTTACACACCAGACTAGAAATACAAATCATTGCTTGCTTAGTGATTTCAGATTGTCTGCTTATTCATATTAGCTTCTCGTGTTAACATAATGTACTCATTAATTAGTTGAATGAAAGCACTACCTGATCGAAAAAATCATGCATACATATTACAGATTAATGCTTAAGACCCGCACAATATACAGTAACTTCCAATCTGCCTGCTCTTCCTCTTCGGCTAGAAGAGAGAATACAAAGAGTCTAAATTACCACACCGCTTTATAGAATCATCTTCTTAACGAGGTGTTGCTATATGAATCTATTCCAAATACCATCATGCACGTATAGTAATAATATCAATGTTACAGCAGCCTGCTGCGTACAGAAAAAATCGTTCGGAATGATGTCTTCAGTATATTATAGTGGTCGCAATAATCATTGAATTCGCGAGCTGGTATCTCAACGGCGCCATCTACGGGAACGCGTGAACAGGTTGAGCAGCGTGACCAACCACAGCAGACTGGACGGGTGGCGGCCGCCGCTGCGGGGCTGGACAGTGCGGTCATCTCGAACAAAGGAAATCACTGCTTGACCAATCACAGGCCACGGATTGGATCCGTCCCGGGTCTAGGGATCCATCGTCCGCGATATAAAATGGGAGCTGAATGTCCGGCGGTTTCATTCTCTTCCCAACTCCGCATCGAAAAAACTCCCTACTCGTTACCTGAAGAAAACATGGCTCGCACCAAGCAGACGGCTCGCAAGTCGACTGGAGGCAAGGCTCCTCGCAAGCAACTGGCTACGAAGGCTGCTCGCAAGAGTGCCCCCGCCACCGGAGGAGTGAAGAAACCTCATCGCTATAGGCCCGGCACAGTCGCACTTCGTGAGATTCGCCGCTACCAGAAGAGCACCGAACTTCTCATCCGCAAACTTCCCTTCCAGCGACTTGTTCGTGAGATTGCTCAGGATTTCAAGACCGAGCTGCGCTTCCAAAGCTCTGCTGTCATGGCCCTCCAAGAAGCGAGCGAGGCTTACCTCGTGGGTCTGTTCGAAGACACCAACCTGTGCGCCATCCACGCCAAGCGGGTCACCATCATGCCCAAGGACATTCAGCTGGCCCGTCGCATCCGGGGAGAGAGGGCGTAGAGAGAGGCCTGTCCTCCGTGGTCGCACCACCCAACACAACGGCTCTTTTCAGAGCCACCACATTATCAAGAAAGAATATCATGGTTCATACAATATTCTGTTTGTTATTCTTAGTTGTAAAAAAGTAGAGGCTAGGATGATGTAAGATATTTATATATTTAAAAGTGCACAAGAAATAAAAATTGAGAACAAGAAAAAAAAAATGTCGACAAACCAAAAAGATAAATGAAATGCCCGTAAAGTAGGGAATATCTGTCCCCGCCCCCTTCTTCATATGAAACGCAGTCGACGGTGATTATGTACCTCGCAAATCACTGAATCCATATGTAATTGAGACGAGAAGGGGTCTATTAGGTGCTTAATAGAGAGAGAGAGAGAGAGAGAGGGGGGGGGGGGTAGATAGATAGGGAGATAGAAGGAGTGAGGGGGGGATTAGTCAAAGTAAAACTATATGGCCAAGGAAAGAAAAAAAAATAAAGTTTGTGACGTCAATTCTGAGTCTATTCATCAATGTGTTGACGTGATCTGAATGCTGATTCAACTGAAAGTGTGTATTCACAATTGCTTTATCGTGAAATATGATATACGGATAGCCGCCTCGATACAACTAGCTGAAGTGAAGCACTACACACTGTGCCGAGTTAGCCAGCAAGAGGGCAGCAAACAGCGCTTGTGTCCGCACTGGCAGCAGAAGCTGCCCACGGCTACCACCGGCTACGCTGATTGGTCGACCGGTCAACAAAAGGATCTTGACCCGCTGGATCCCCGAGCGGGGTATAAATGGGTGCGGAAACAATCAGCGGGGATCACACTCTCAGTTGAATCAGCATTCAGATCACGTCAACACATTTGTCTCTCCGTCTCCAATCATGTCTGGACGAGGAAAATCTGGCAAGGCTCGCACCAAGGCCAAGTCTCGATCATCACGCGCCGGCCTGCAGTTCCCCGTCGGCCGAGTTCATCGCTTCCTTCGTAAAGGCAACTACGCCCAGAGAGTAGGCGCTGGTGCACCAGTGTACCTAGCTGCTGTTCTCGAGTACCTGACCGCTGAGATTCTGGAGCTGGCCGGCAACGCCGCCCGCGATAACAAGAAGACAAGGATCATCCCGCGACATCTTCAACTTGCCGTTCGCAACGACGAAGAGCTGAACAAGCTGCTGGGAGGCGTGACAATCGCTCAGGGTGGTGTACTGCCAAACATCCAGGCCGTGCTTCTGCCGAAGAAGACTGCAAAGTCCAGTTAGAGACTTCACGGCTCTTTTCAACCAAACGGCCCTTATCAGGGCCACCACATTTTCCAGAAAGAATACATTCAATTCATCATGCTATTTTGTGTTGTGTTGAAATTTCCGTGGTTTTTTTTTTTGTCTTTCTCTCTCTCTCTCTCTCTCTCTCTCTCTCTCTAATTATCCTTACTTGAATCACACATAAATAGAAAATGTAGAGAAAGGAAGAAATACAGTGATGAAAATAAAGGAAGAAATATAATGATAGACATATAAGGTGACAATGCACAATATCATATAAGGAGACAAAATAGATAAGGGATAAGCATAAAATAAACACTAAAATATATAAGGTGGCAATACATACCATTAGATGAGGAGAGAAGATGGAGAATGAATAGGCATATAATAGAGTATGAAAATAAGCAAGAATTAAGTAACAAGAATTTCGGAAGAATTTATGAATTTATAAAAAATGCACAGATGATAAATCGTCAGGCGAGGCCGTTTTGAGGTTAAAAAGAAGGGATTAAGATAAAAGAGTAATTCATCGACAGCATATAGAGAACAGCACAGCCACATGTATGTAGGAAATTTGTGTGTTTGATTGCGTTAATGCTCTAGTGTTTGTGCGTTTCCTGTCTAAAATTGTTGCAGTTTCCGGCATGTTGTAATATAAAACAGCTGCCTTAGGGAAACACGTGGATAAAACAAATGGAGCAGAAATGTAAATCAAGTAATATGAAACAGGGAACAGACGTGGAAGCACATTAGGCAGAGCGTTCTCCACGACGCCATGCCCGAGATGTCCGGTGATTCCTTCGAGGTACGCAATGAGCTGATAAAGCGACAGTGCGAAGGTTGCGAGTCATTAGTTTTGTTCCACTACTCTCTGAATCACTACGTATCGCATCGATTGTTATCGTGATGGCGGCTTCGGAAGCAGCAAAGAAGACGACCAAGAAGAAAGCGCCCGAGCATCCACCGACTCAGGTGATGGTCAATGCTGCTATCGGCGCACTGAAGGAGCGGAATGGATCTTCGCTTCAGGCCATTAAGAAGTACATCGCAGCCAACTACAAAGTAGGAGATATGGACCGACAGACCATCTTCATCAAGCGAGCTCTGCGGAAAGGGGTTGCCAACGAGACACTGGTTCAGACGAAAGGTGTCGGGGCATCTGGCTCTTTCAAGCTGAACGTCAAGGCAGCAAAGGCAGAGGCGGCGGAGAAGGCACGAAAAGAGAAGCAGAAGGCAAAGGCCAAGGCTGACCGCGAGAAGACCAAGGCAAAGGCAGCCGCAAAGAAAGAGAAGGCGGTCGCCAAGAAGGCCAAAGCTGCAGCAGAAAAGAAGGAGAAGAAGCAGAAGAAGGCGACAAAGAAGAAGCCGGCAAAGAAGACAGCGACCAAGTCGGAGAAAACGAAGACGCCCAAGAAGAAGACCGCAGCAAAGAAGCCATCCAAGAAGACAACCCCGAAGAAAGTGGCGAAGAAGACGACCACCAAGTCCAAGGCAATTGAGGAGTTTTATGTGTTACTCAATAGCAAACAATTGTGTGAGAGCTAACGAAAATAGGCTAAATGGAATGTGAGCGGGGGAGGGTGATGGTTTTCGTTTAGGAGAGAAGTTTTACTCTGAAAAATCGTTTCAAACTCGAAATCATGTGAGTGTGAGTGTATGTGTATATATGCATATCTGCCACTCCATATCTATGTAGCTTTATGCTATCAATATTATCATACGTGTATTTCATTTGTTCATTTCTTTAGGTAATGTGCGACAGAGTAATGTATGTGATGTGACACAGTGCCCGTCCGACTCGCGGTGCAGCTGGTCTGGTCAACGCAACGGACGGCCGTGAGGTGGCGCACTCGATCCAGCCGGATGTCGTGCAGGCGGATCGAACTGGCAAAGCACGCCGTCAGCGAGGGCACCAAAGCTGTCACCAAGTACACTACATCCAAGTAGATGTCCACAGTCGCCTCTAATCCAAACGGCCCTTATCAGGGCCACCACATAACCAAGAAAGAATATCCAACTGTTGTATGAAATCATAATTATATCCTAATTATAACGAATCAAAAAGCTAGTACTTTACACACCAGACTAGAAATACAAATCATTGCTTGCTTAGTGATTTCAGATTGTCTGCTTATTCATATTAGCTTCTCGTGTTAACATAATGTACTCATTAATTAGTTGAATGAAAGCACTACCTGATCGAAAAAATCATGCATACATATTACAGATTAATGCTTAAGACCCGCACAATATACAGTAACTTCCAATCTGCCTGCTCTTCCTCTTCGGCTAGAAGAGAGAATACAAAGAGTCTAAATTACCACACCGCTTTATAGAATCATCTTCTTAACGAGGTGTTGCTATATGAATCTATTCCAAATACCATCATGCACGTATAGTAATAATATCAATGTTACAGCAGCCTGCTGCGTACAGAAAAAATCGTTCGGAATGATGTCTTCAGTATATTATAGTGGTCGCAATAATCATTGAATTCGCGAGCTGGTATCTCAACGGCGCCATCTACGGGAACGCGTGAACAGGTTGAGCAGCGTGACCAACCACAGCAGACTGGACGGGTGGCGGCCGCCGCTGCGGGGCTGGACAGTGCGGTCATCTCGAACAAAGGAAATCACTGCTTGACCAATCACAGGCCACGGATTGGATCCGTCCCGGGTCTAGGGATCCATCGTCCGCGATATAAAATGGGAGCTGAATGTCCGGCGGTTTCATTCTCTTCCCAACTCCGCATCGAAAAAACTCCCTACTCGTTACCTGAAGAAAACATGGCTCGCACCAAGCAGACGGCTCGCAAGTCGACTGGAGGCAAGGCTCCTCGCAAGCAACTGGCTACGAAGGCTGCTCGCAAGAGTGCCCCCGCCACCGGAGGAGTGAAGAAACCTCATCGCTATAGGCCCGGCACAGTCGCACTTCGTGAGATTCGCCGCTACCAGAAGAGCACCGAACTTCTCATCCGCAAACTTCCCTTCCAGCGACTTGTTCGTGAGATTGCTCAGGATTTCAAGACCGAGCTGCGCTTCCAAAGCTCTGCTGTCATGGCCCTCCAAGAAGCGAGCGAGGCTTACCTCGTGGGTCTGTTCGAAGACACCAACCTGTGCGCCATCCACGCCAAGCGGGTCACCATCATGCCCAAGGACATTCAGCTGGCCCGTCGCATCCGGGGAGAGAGGGCGTAGAGAGAGGCCTGTCCTCCGTGGTCGCACCACCCAACACAACGGCTCTTTTCAGAGCCACCACATTATCAAGAAAGAATATCATGGTTCATACAATATTCTGTTTGTTATTCTTAGTTGTAAAAAAGTAGAGGCTAGGATGATGTAAGATATTTATATATTTAAAAGTGCACAAGAAATAAAAATTGAGAACAAGAAAAAAAAAATGTCGACAAACCAAAAAGATAAATGAAATGCCCGTAAAGTAGGGAATATCTGTCCCCGCCCCCTTCTTCATATGAAACGCAGTCGACGGTGATTATGTACCTCGCAAATCACTGAATCCATATGTAATTGAGACGAGAAGGGGTCTATTAGGTGCTTAATAGAGAGAGAGAGAGAGAGAGGGGGGGGTAGATAGATAGGGAGATAGAAGGAGTGAGGGGGGGATTAGTCAAAGTAAAACTATATGGCCAAGGAAAGAAAAAAAAATAAAGTTTGTGACGTCAATTCTGAGTCTATTCATCAATGTGTTGACGTGATCTGAATGCTGATTCAACTGAAAGTGTGTATTCACAATTGCTTTATCGTGAAATATGATATACGGATAGCCGCCTCGATACAACTAGCTGAAGTGAAGCACTACACACTGTGCCGAGTTAGCCAGCAAGAGGGCAGCAAACAGCGCTTGTGTCCGCACTGGCAGCAGAAGCTGCCCACGGCTACCACCGGCTACGCTGATTGGTCGACCGGTCAACAAAAGGATCTTGACCCGCTGGATCCCCGAGCGGGGTATAAATGGGTGCGGAAACAATCAGCGGGGATCACACTCTCAGTTGAATCAGCATTCAGATCACGTCAACACATTTGTCTCTCCGTCTCCAATCATGTCTGGACGAGGAAAATCTGGCAAGGCTCGCACCAAGGCCAAGTCTCGATCATCACGCGCCGGCCTGCAGTTCCCCGTCGGCCGAGTTCATCGCTTCCTTCGTAAAGGCAACTACGCCCAGAGAGTAGGCGCTGGTGCACCAGTGTACCTAGCTGCTGTTCTCGAGTACCTGACCGCTGAGATTCTGGAGCTGGCCGGCAACGCCGCCCGCGATAACAAGAAGACAAGGATCATCCCGCGACATCTTCAACTTGCCGTTCGCAACGACGAAGAGCTGAACAAGCTGCTGGGAGGCGTGACAATCGCTCAGGGTGGTGTACTGCCAAACATCCAGGCCGTGCTTCTGCCGAAGAAGACTGCAAAGTCCAGTTAGAGACTTCACGGCTCTTTTCAACCAAACGGCCCTTATCAGGGCCACCACATTTTCCAGAAAGAATACATTCAATTCATCATGCTATTTTGTGTTGTGTTGAAATTTCCGTGGTTTTTTTTTTTGTCTTTCTCTCTCTCTCTCTCTCTCTCTCTCTCTCTCTAATTATCCTTACTTGAATCACACATAAATAGAAAATGTAGAGAAAGGAAGAAATACAGTGATGAAAATAAAGGAAGAAATATAATGATAGACATATAAGGTGACAATGCACAATATCATATAAGGAGACAAAATAGATAAGGGATAAGCATAAAATAAACACTAAAATATATAAGGTGGCAATACATACCATTAGATGAGGAGAGAAGATGGAGAATGAATAGGCATATAATAGAGTATGAAAATAAGCAAGAATTAAGTAACAAGAATTTCGGAAGAATTTATGAATTTATAAAAAATGCACAGATGATAAATCGTCAGGCGAGGCCGTTTTGAGGTTAAAAAGAAGGGATTAAGATAAAAGAGTAATTCATCGACAGCATATAGAGAACAGCACAGCCACATGTATGTAGGAAATTTGTGTGTTTGATTGCGTTAATGCTCTAGTGTTTGTGCGTTTCCTGTCTAAAATTGTTGCAGTTTCCGGCATGTTGTAATATAAAACAGCTGCCTTAGGGAAACACGTGGATAAAACAAATGGAGCAGAAATGTAAATCAAGTAATATGAAACAGGGAACAGACGTGGAAGCACATTAGGCAGAGCGTTCTCCACGACGCCATGCCCGAGATGTCCGGTGATTCCTTCGAGGTACGCAATGAGCTGATAAAGCGACAGTGCGAAGGTTGCGAGTCATTAGTTTTGTTCCACTACTCTCTGAATCACTACGTATCGCATCGATTGTTATCGTGATGGCGGCTTCGGAAGCAGCAAAGAAGACGACCAAGAAGAAAGCGCCCGAGCATCCACCGACTCAGGTGATGGTCAATGCTGCTATCGGCGCACTGAAGGAGCGGAATGGATCTTCGCTTCAGGCCATTAAGAAGTACATCGCAGCCAACTACAAAGTAGGAGATATGGACCGACAGACCATCTTCATCAAGCGAGCTCTGCGGAAAGGGGTTGCCAACGAGACACTGGTTCAGACGAAAGGTGTCGGGGCATCTGGCTCTTTCAAGCTGAACGTCAAGGCAGCAAAGGCAGAGGCGGCGGAGAAGGCACGAAAAGAGAAGCAGAAGGCAAAGGCCAAGGCTGACCGCGAGAAGACCAAGGCAAAGGCAGCCGCAAAGAAAGAGAAGGCGGTCGCCAAGAAGGCCAAAGCTGCAGCAGAAAAGAAGGAGAAGAAGCAGAAGAAGGCGACAAAGAAGAAGCCGGCAAAGAAGACAGCGACCAAGTCGGAGAAAACGAAGACGCCCAAGAAGAAGACCGCAGCAAAGAAGCCATCCAAGAAGACAACCCCGAAGAAAGTGGCGAAGAAGACGACCACCAAGTCCAAGGCGGCAAAACCAAAGAAGCCTGCTGCCAAGAAGGGTGCCAAATAAGTTTTATTTGCACCTCACATCAAAAATCAAACGGCTCTTTTAAGAGCCACCACAAACCCAAGAAAGAATAATTGTATTAAGTAGTCGATGCACTGAGAAAAGAAGAAGAAGAAGAAGAAGAAGAAGAAGAAAGAAATACACGCATGCACAGAAACACAAAACGGGGAAAATAGAAAGGAATAGTTTACAAAAACAGAAATCATTCTATATTGGTGAATTTATGTCGAAAAGGAGAGAAATGGTAGATGAAGGCACAATTGAGGAGTTTTATGTGTTACTCAATAGCAAACAATTGTGTGAGAGCTAACGAAAATAGGCTAAATGGAATGTGAGCGGGGGAGGGTGATGGTTTTCGTTTAGGAGAGAAGTTTTACTCTGAAAAATCGTTTCAAACTCGAAATCATGTGAGTGTGAGTGTATGTGTATATATGCATATCTGCCACTCCATATCTATGTAGCTTTATGCTATCAATATTATCATACGTGTATTTCATTTGTTCATTTCTTTAGGTAATGTGCGACAGAGTAATGTATGTGATGTGACACAGTGCCCGTCCGACTCGCGGTGCAGCTGGTCTGGTCAACGCAACGGACGGCCGTGAGGTGGCGCACTCGATCCAGCCGGATGTCGTGCAGGCGGATCGAACTGGCAAAACCAAAGAAGCCTGCTGCCAAGAAGGGTGCCAAATAAGTTTTATTTGCACCTCACATCAAAAATCAAACGGCTCTTTTAAGAGCCACCACAAACCCAAGAAAGAATAATTGTATTAAGTAGTCGATGCACTGAGAAAAGAAGAAGAAGAAGAAGAAGAAGAAGAAGAAAGAAATACACGCATGCACAGAAACACAAAACGGGGAAAATAGAAAGGAATAGTTTACAAAAACAGAAATCATTCTATATTGGTGAATTTATGTCGAAAAGGAGAGAAATGGTAGATGAAGGCACAATTGAGGAGTTTTATGTGTTACTCAATAGCAAACAATTGTGTGAGAGCTAACGATCCGACTCGCGGTGCAGCTGGTCTGGTCAACGCAACGGACGGCCGTGAGGTGGCGCACTCGATCCAGCCGGATGTCGTGCAGGCGGATCGAACTCAGCACGCCGTCAGCGAGGGCACCAAAGCTGTCACCAAGTACACTACATCCAAGTAGATGTCCACAGTCGCCTCTAATCCAAACGGCCCTTATCAGGGCCACCACATAACCAAGAAAGAATATCCAACTGTTGTATTAAATCATAATTATATCCTAATTATAGAAAAAATCATGCATACATATTACAGATTAATGCTTAAGACCCGCACAATATACAGTAACTTCCAATCTGCCTGCTCTTCCTCTTCGGCTAGAAGAGAGAATACAAAGAGTCTAAATTACCACACCGCTTTATAGAATCATCTTCTTAACGAGGTGTTGCTATATGAATCTATTCCAAATACCATCATGCACGTATAGTAATAATATCAATGTTACAGCAGCCTGCTGCGTACAGAAAAAATCGTTCGGAATGATGTCTTCAGTATATTATAGTGGTCGCAATAATCATTGAATTCGCGAGCTGGTATCTCAACGGCGCCATCTACGGGAACGCGTGAACAGGTTGAGCAGCGTGACCAACCACAGCAGACTGGACGGGTGGCGGCCGCCGCTGCGGGGCTGGACAGTGCGGTCATCTCGAACAAAGGAAATCACTGCTTGACCAATCACAGGCCACGGATTGGATCCGTCCCGGGTCTAGGGATCCATCGTCCGCGATATAAAATGGGAGCTGAATGTCCGGCGGTTTCATTCTCTTCCCAACTCCGCATCGAAAAAACTCCCTACTCGTTACCTGAAGAAAACATGGCTCGCACCAAGCAGACGGCTCGCAAGTCGACTGGAGGCAAGGCTCCTCGCAAGCAACTGGCTACGAAGGCTGCTCGCAAGAGTGCCCCCGCCACCGGAGGAGTGAAGAAACCTCATCGCTATAGGCCCGGCACAGTCGCACTTCGTGAGATTCGCCGCTACCAGAAGAGCACCGAACTTCTCATCCGCAAACTTCCCTTCCAGCGACTTGTTCGTGAGATTGCTCAGGATTTCAAGACCGAGCTGCGCTTCCAAAGCTCTGCTGTCATGGCCCTCCAAGAAGCGAGCGAGGCTTACCTCGTGGGTCTGTTCGAAGACACCAACCTGTGCGCCATCCACGCCAAGCGGGTCACCATCATGCCCAAGGACATTCAGCTGGCCCGTCGCATCCGGGGAGAGAGGGCGTAGAGAGAGGCCTGTCCTCCGTGGTCGCACCACCCAACACAACGGCTCTTTTCAGAGCCACCACATTATCAAGAAAGAATATCATGGTTCATACAATATTCTGTTTGTTATTCTTAGTTGTAAAAAAGTAGAGGCTAGGATGATGTAAGATATTTATATATTTAAAAGTGCACAAGAAATAAAAATTGAGAACAAGAAAAAAAAAATGTCGACAAACCAAAAAGATAAATGAAATGCCCGTAAAGTAGGGAATATCTGTCCCCGCCCCCTTCTTCATATGAAACGCAGTCGACGGTGATTATGTACCTCGCAAATCACTGAATCCATATGTAATTGAGACGAGAAGGGGTCTATTAGGTGCTTAATAGAGAGAGAGAGAGAGAGAGAGGGGGGGGGGGGTAGATAGATAGGGAGATAGAAGGAGTGAGGGGGGGATTAGTCAAAGTAAAACTATATGGCCAAGGAAAGAAAAAAAAATAAAGTTTGTGACGTCAATTCTGAGTCTATTCATCAATGTGTTGACGTGATCTGAATGCTGATTCAACTGAAAGTGTGTATTCACAATTGCTTTATCGTGAAATATGATATACGGATAGCCGCCTCGATACAACTAGCTGAAGTGAAGCACTACACACTGTGCCGAGTTAGCCAGCAAGAGGGCAGCAAACAGCGCTTGTGTCCGCACTGGCAGCAGAAGCTGCCCACGGCTACCACCGGCTACGCTGATTGGTCGACCGGTCAACAAAAGGATCTTGACCCGCTGGATCCCCGAGCGGGGTATAAATGGGTGCGGAAACAATCAGCGGGGATCACACTCTCAGTTGAATCAGCATTCAGATCACGTCAACACATTTGTCTCTCCGTCTCCAATCATGTCTGGACGAGGAAAATCTGGCAAGGCTCGCACCAAGGCCAAGTCTCGATCATCACGCGCCGGCCTGCAGTTCCCCGTCGGCCGAGTTCATCGCTTCCTTCGTAAAGGCAACTACGCCCAGAGAGTAGGCGCTGGTGCACCAGTGTACCTAGCTGCTGTTCTCGAGTACCTGACCGCTGAGATTCTGGAGCTGGCCGGCAACGCCGCCCGCGATAACAAGAAGACAAGGATCATCCCGCGACATCTTCAACTTGCCGTTCGCAACGACGAAGAGCTGAACAAGCTGCTGGGAGGCGTGACAATCGCTCAGGGTGGTGTACTGCCAAACATCCAGGCCGTGCTTCTGCCGAAGAAGACTGCAAAGTCCAGTTAGAGACTTCACGGCTCTTTTCAACCAAACGGCCCTTATCAGGGCCACCACATTTTCCAGAAAGAATACATTCAATTCATCATGCTATTTTGTGTTGTGTTGAAATTTCCGTGGTTTTTTTTTTTTTGTCTTTCTCTCTCTCTCTCTCTCTCTCTCTCTCTCTCTAATTATCCTTACTTGAATCACACATAAATAGAAAATGTAGAGAAAGGAAGAAATACAGTGATGAAAATAAAGGAAGAAATATAATGATAGACATATAAGGTGACAATGCACAATATCATATAAGGAGACAAAATAGATAAGGGATAAGCATAAAATAAACACTAAAATATATAAGGTGGCAATACATACCATTAGATGAGGAGAGAAGATGGAGAATGAATAGGCATATAATAGAGTATGAAAATAAGCAAGAATTAAGTAACAAGAATTTCGGAAGAATTTATGAATTTATAAAAAATGCACAGATGATAAATCGTCAGGCGAGGCCGTTTTGAGGTTAAAAAGAAGGGATTAAGATAAAAGAGTAATTCATCGACAGCATATAGAGAACAGCACAGCCACATGTATGTAGGAAATTTGTGTGTTTGATTGCGTTAATGCTCTAGTGTTTGTGCGTTTCCTGTCTAAAATTGTTGCAGTTTCCGGCATGTTGTAATATAAAACAGCTGCCTTAGGGAAACACGTGGATAAAACAAATGGAGCAGAAATGTAAATCAAGTAATATGAAACAGGGAACAGACGTGGAAGCACATTAGGCAGAGCGTTCTCCACGACGCCATGCCCGAGATGTCCGGTGATTCCTTCGAGGTACGCAATGAGCTGATAAAGCGACAGTGCGAAGGTTGCGAGTCATTAGTTTTGTTCCACTACTCTCTGAATCACTACGTATCGCATCGATTGTTATCGTGATGGCGGCTTCGGAAGCAGCAAAGAAGACGACCAAGAAGAAAGCGCCCGAGCATCCACCGACTCAGGTGATGGTCAATGCTGCTATCGGCGCACTGAAGGAGCGGAATGGATCTTCGCTTCAGGCCATTAAGAAGTACATCGCAGCCAACTACAAAGTAGGAGATATGGACCGACAGACCATCTTCATCAAGCGAGCTCTGCGGAAAGGGGTTGCCAACGAGACACTGGTTCAGACGAAAGGTGTCGGGGCATCTGGCTCTTTCAAGCTGAACGTCAAGGCAGCAAAGGCAGAGGCGGCGGAGAAGGCACGAAAAGAGAAGCAGAAGGCAAAGGCCAAGGCTGACCGCGAGAAGACCAAGGCAAAGGCAGCCGCAAAGAAAGAGAAGGCGGTCGCCAAGAAGGCCAAAGCTGCAGCAGAAAAGAAGGAGAAGAAGCAGAAGAAGGCGACAAAGAAGAAGCCGGCAAAGAAGACAGCGACCAAGTCGGAGAAAACGAAGACGCCCAAGAAGAAGACCGCAGCAAAGAAGCCATCCAAGAAGACAACCCCGAAGAAAGTGGCGAAGAAGACGACCACCAAGTCCAAGGCGGCAAAACCAAAGAAGCCTGCTGCCAAGAAGGGTGCCAAATAAGTTTTATTTGCACCTCACATCAAAAATCAAACGGCTCTTTTAAGAGCCACCACAAACCCAAGAAAGAATAATTGTATTAAGTAGTCGATGCACTGAGAAAAGAAGAAGAAGAAGAAGAAGAAGAAGAAGAAAGAAATACACGCATGCACAGAAACACAAAACGGGGAAAATAGAAAGGAATAGTTTACAAAAACAGAAATCATTCTATATTGGTGAATTTATGTCGAAAAGGAGAGAAATGGTAGATGAAGGCACAATTGAGGAGTTTTATGTGTTACTCAATAGCAAACAATTGTGTGAGAGCTAACGAAAATAGGCTAAATGGAATGTGAGCGGGGGAGGGTGATGGTTTTCGTTTAGGAGAGAAGTTTTACTCTGAAAAATCGTTTCAAACTCGAAATCATGTGAGTGTGAGTGTATGTGTATATATGCATATCTGCCACTCCATATCTATGTAGCTTTATGCTATCAATATTATCATACGTGTATTTCATTTGTTCATTTCTTTAGGTAATGTGCGACAGAGTAATGTATGTGATGTGACACAGTGCCCGTCCGACTCGCGGTGCAGCTGGTCTGGTCAACGCAACGGACGGCCGTGAGGTGGCGCACTCGATCCAGCCGGATGTCGTGCAGGCGGATCGTGGGCTGGCCGCGGCGGACAGTAGGAGAATGGGGCGTCGCCCTCCATGTCCGCAAAGCGGTTACTTAAAACCTGTTCGGTCAGGTGCAGTGTCATCATTCGGCTTTTGGATTTCTCATCAGCTATATCACAATCAACTCGCACCATCATGTCTGGACGCGGTAAAGGAGGCAAAGGACTAGGAAAGGGAGGAGCAAAGCGGCACCGCAAAGTTCTTCGTGATAACATCCAGGGCATCACCAAGCCAGCAATCCGTCGTCTGGCAAGAAGGGGCGGAGTGAAGAGAATCTCGGGCCTCATCTACGAAGAAACCCGCGGAGTCCTGAAAGTCTTCCTTGAGAACGTGATCCGCGATGCAGTGACATACTGCGAGCATGCCAAACGCAAGACGGTTACTGCCATGGACGTCGTTTACGCATTGAAGAGGCAGGGACGCACACTCTACGGATTTGGCGGCTAGAATTCAACGGCCTCCTGCACCACAAAACAACGGCTCTTTTCAGAGCCACCACATTATCAAGAAAGAATACACTTTATGTAACAAATTTCCACATCTCTTTCATTTGTTATTACGACACGTCAGGTCATATTCTATGGACCGAACGTCATTATTAAAAGCACGTTTGAATCAATGCTCAAACCTCGTCATTATATTGTACTGAAATAATTTCCCCATCTTTATATAACATCTTACATATTTCTAGTTCAGATTTTTGTTTTTTTTTTTCTGTTCTGTGGCAATCATGCTCATAAAAAACGCCTCCACTGCACGCTGTATAGAGTTTACTGGTTGTAAATGACGATGGCATAACGACTATGGCATGTTTTTGCTCATCACAGCCCCCAGTTGCAAATAGGGAAAGAGAGAGAGAGAGAGAGAGATGGAGAGAGAGAGGAATTTCTCTCAAGTAAAGTTGTTGTTTTGGCTTCTGTAATGTTGTTGTCATACGATTGTAAACTTGTTGCTTTCTGTGTGAAGTTGTTGCTTCGTGTGTAAAGTTGTTGTCTTTTTGGTAAAGTTGTTGTTCCCATAGTGGGTGGGTTGTAGAAAGCAACAACGTTACACATTTCTTTGGTGAAGTTTGGTGTAGGAAAGATTCTATGCACTATTTGGCATGACCAGCATATAGCCAATTTTGCGCAGATTAAGCACCCGCAGTACACATGTTGGAGTATTAAGTCTGGATAATATCTTGCTGTTTGACATTGGGTTTAGTATTGGGAAGTGAGAAACAAAAAAGCAATCAATCAATCAATCAAATAAAGAAAGAAAGAAAGAAAGAAAGAATAGTATCGACAATTCAATTCATTTATTTTCATTTTCAACGTAACACAAGATAAATCAGGTATTACATCATAAACAAAAAATTTGCCTTTGCAATAGATAAATGATATCCATAAACATAAGAGCGCATACTGGCAAAAAAAAAAGAAAAGAAAAAGAAAGAAGAAATGACACAAAGTCATGCTTCAGTTGTATGCAAGCAAGAAGGTATGGTTTCTCTAACGCATAATAAATCTTTACAAATGAATTTCAGCTGCAGCGCGTTAGGAAACGGCGACGAAGGTAGATAATACGTGTAAAAGTTTAACAGGCACTGAAAAGAAATAAGGGAAGTTAGCAGCTATTTCGTGAGACACGCAACAGAATATGTATAGTTACAGGAGCTTTTCTGGATCTGGTTTGATTACAAAAAGAAAAGAAAAGTTATCAATAAAATATTTACAGAGAATTATTAATGTGTTTCATTTTTACACGCAGTTCAAGGACAAAATCAGGGTGATATTGGACAGAAATCTGTCTACCGCCATCTGGTGGCCAAAAACCATTATTCCACCACGGCCGGCAGGCAGAGCCGTCACGCCCGCCTGAATTGATGCTTCTGCTAATCCTCATCTAATTTGCATGAACCGTGCGAGCGGATCCTCCGAACGCGTATAAAAGAGGAGAGGGGGCAGGTGACCATAACATTTCTCTTTCAGAGCAACGTCGAATTCGCACCCGCTTAGTCTAATCAACGCTCACAATGGCTCCTCCATCCGGACAAGTTGCCAAGAAGGGTTCCAAGAAAGCTGCCAAGGCTCCCCGGCCCAATGCCGACAAGAAGAGGCGTAGGAAGAGGAAGGAGAGCTACGGCATCTACATCTACAAGGTTCTGAAGCAAGTCCACCCAGATACTGGAATTTCGAGTCGCGCCATGTCCATCATGAACAGCTTCGTCAACGACATTTTCGAACGCATCGCCGCCGAAGCTGCCCGTCTCGGTCAGTACAACAAGAAGTCGACCATCAGCAGCCGTGAAGTGCAGACCGCAGTGCGCCTCCTTCTCCCCGGAGAACTGGCAAAGCACGCCGTCAGCGAGGGCACCAAAGCTGTCACCAAGTACACTACATCCAAGTAGATGTCCACAGTCGCCTCTAATCCAAACGGCCCTTATCAGGGCCACCACATAACCAAGAAAGAATATCCAACTGTTGTATGAAATCATAATTATATCCTAATTATAACGAATCAAAAAGCTAGTACTTTACACACCAGACTAGAAATACAAATCATTGCTTGCTTAGTGATTTCAGATTGTCTGCTTATTCATATTAGCTTCTCGTGTTAACATAATGTACTCATTAATTAGTTGAATGAAAGCACTACCTGATCGAAAAAATCATGCATACATATTACAGATTAATGCTTAAGACCCGCACAATATACAGTAACTTCCAATCTGCCTGCTCTTCCTCTTCGGCTAGAAGAGAGAATACAAAGAGTCTAAATTACCACACCGCTTTATAGAATCATCTTCTTAACGAGGTGTTGCTATATGAATCTATTCCAAATACCATCATGCACGTATAGTAATAATATCAATGTTACAGCAGCCTGCTGCGTACAGAAAAAATCGTTCGGAATGATGTCTTCAGTATATTATAGTGGTCGCAATAATCATTGAATTCGCGAGCTGGTATCTCAACGGCGCCATCTACGGGAACGCGTGAACAGGTTGAGCAGCGTGACCAACCACAGCAGACTGGACGGGTGGCGGCCGCCGCTGCGGGGCTGGACAGTGCGGTCATCTCGAACAAAGGAAATCACTGCTTGACCAATCACAGGCCACGGATTGGATCCGTCCCGGGTCTAGGGATCCATCGTCCGCGATATAAAATGGGAGCTGAATGTCCGGCGGTTTCATTCTCTTCCCAACTCCGCATCGAAAAAACTCCCTACTCGTTACCTGAAGAAAACATGGCTCGCACCAAGCAGACGGCTCGCAAGTCGACTGGAGGCAAGGCTCCTCGCAAGCAACTGGCTACGAAGGCTGCTCGCAAGAGTGCCCCCGCCACCGGAGGAGTGAAGAAACCTCATCGCTATAGGCCCGGCACAGTCGCACTTCGTGAGATTCGCCGCTACCAGAAGAGCACCGAACTTCTCATCCGCAAACTTCCCTTCCAGCGACTTGTTCGTGAGATTGCTCAGGATTTCAAGACCGAGCTGCGCTTCCAAAGCTCTGCTGTCATGGCCCTCCAAGAAGCGAGCGAGGCTTACCTCGTGGGTCTGTTCGAAGACACCAACCTGTGCGCCATCCACGCCAAGCGGGTCACCATCATGCCCAAGGACATTCAGCTGGCCCGTCGCATCCGGGGAGAGAGGGCGTAGAGAGAGGCCTGTCCTCCGTGGTCGCACCACCCAACACAACGGCTCTTTTCAGAGCCACCACATTATCAAGAAAGAATATCATGGTTCATACAATATTCTGTTTGTTATTCTTAGTTGTAAAAAAGTAGAGGCTAGGATGATGTAAGATATTTATATATTTAAAAGTGCACAAGAAATAAAAATTGAGAACAAGAAAAAAAAAATGTCGACAAACCAAAAAGATAAATGAAATGCCCGTAAAGTAGGGAATATCTGTCCCCGCCCCCTTCTTCATATGAAACGCAGTCGACGGTGATTATGTACCTCGCAAATCACTGAATCCATATGTAATTGAGACGAGAAGGGGTCTATTAGGTGCTTAATAGAGAGAGAGAGAGAGAGAGAGGGGGGGGGGGGTAGATAGATAGGGAGATAGAAGGAGTGAGGGGGGGATTAGTCAAAGTAAAACTATATGGCCAAGGAAAGAAAAAAAAATAAAGTTTGTGACGTCAATTCTGAGTCTATTCATCAATGTGTTGACGTGATCTGAATGCTGATTCAACTGAAAGTGTGTATTCACAATTGCTTTATCGTGAAATATGATATACGGATAGCCGCCTCGATACAACTAGCTGAAGTGAAGCACTACACACTGTGCCGAGTTAGCCAGCAAGAGGGCAGCAAACAGCGCTTGTGTCCGCACTGGCAGCAGAAGCTGCCCACGGCTACCACCGGCTACGCTGATTGGTCGACCGGTCAACAAAAGGATCTTGACCCGCTGGATCCCCGAGCGGGGTATAAATGGGTGCGGAAACAATCAGCGGGGATCACACTCTCAGTTGAATCAGCATTCAGATCACGTCAACACATTTGTCTCTCCGTCTCCAATCATGTCTGGACGAGGAAAATCTGGCAAGGCTCGCACCAAGGCCAAGTCTCGATCATCACGCGCCGGCCTGCAGTTCCCCGTCGGCCGAGTTCATCGCTTCCTTCGTAAAGGCAACTACGCCCAGAGAGTAGGCGCTGGTGCACCAGTGTACCTAGCTGCTGTTCTCGAGTACCTGACCGCTGAGATTCTGGAGCTGGCCGGCAACGCCGCCCGCGATAACAAGAAGACAAGGATCATCCCGCGACATCTTCAACTTGCCGTTCGCAACGACGAAGAGCTGAACAAGCTGCTGGGAGGCGTGACAATCGCTCAGGGTGGTGTACTGCCAAACATCCAGGCCGTGCTTCTGCCGAAGAAGACTGCAAAGTCCAGTTAGAGACTTCACGGCTCTTTTCAACCAAACGGCCCTTATCAGGGCCACCACATTTTCCAGAAAGAATACATTCAATTCATCATGCTATTTTGTGTTGTGTTGAAATTTCCGTGGTTTTTTTTTTTTTGTCTTTCTCTCTCTCTCTCTCTCTCTCTCTCTCTCTAATTATCCTTACTTGAATCACACATAAATAGAAAATGTAGAGAAAGGAAGAAATACAGTGATGAAAATAAAGGAAGAAATATAATGATAGACATATAAGGTGACAATGCACAATATCATATAAGGAGACAAAATAGATAAGGGATAAGCATAAAATAAACACTAAAATATATAAGGTGGCAATACATACCATTAGATGAGGAGAGAAGATGGAGAATGAATAGGCATATAATAGAGTATGAAAATAAGCAAGAATTAAGTAACAAGAATTTCGGAAGAATTTATGAATTTATAAAAAATGCACAGATGATAAATCGTCAGGCGAGGCCGTTTTGAGGTTAAAAAGAAGGGATTAAGATAAAAGAGTAATTCATCGACAGCATATAGAGAACAGCACAGCCACATGTATGTAGGAAATTTGTGTGTTTGATTGCGTTAATGCTCTAGTGTTTGTGCGTTTCCTGTCTAAAATTGTTGCAGTTTCCGGCATGTTGTAATATAAAACAGCTGCCTTAGGGAAACACGTGGATAAAACAAATGGAGCAGAAATGTAAATCAAGTAATATGAAACAGGGAACAGACGTGGAAGCACATTAGGCAGAGCGTTCTCCACGACGCCATGCCCGAGATGTCCGGTGATTCCTTCGAGGTACGCAATGAGCTGATAAAGCGACAGTGCGAAGGTTGCGAGTCATTAGTTTTGTTCCACTACTCTCTGAATCACTACGTATCGCATCGATTGTTATCGTGATGGCGGCTTCGGAAGCAGCAAAGAAGACGACCAAGAAGAAAGCGCCCGAGCATCCACCGACTCAGGTGATGGTCAATGCTGCTATCGGCGCACTGAAGGAGCGGAATGGATCTTCGCTTCAGGCCATTAAGAAGTACATCGCAGCCAACTACAAAGTAGGAGATATGGACCGACAGACCATCTTCATCAAGCGAGCTCTGCGGAAAGGGGTTGCCACTGGTTCAGACGAAAGGTGTCGGGGCATCTGGCTCTTTCAAGCTGAACGTCAAGGCAGCAAAGGCAGAGGCGGCGGAGAAGGCACGAAAAGAGAAGCAGAAGGCAAAGGCCAAGGCTGACCGCGAGAAGACCAAGGCAAAGGCAGCCGCAAAGAAAGAGAAGGCGGTCGCCAAGAAGGCCAAAGCTGCAGCAGAAAAGAAGGAGAAGAAGCAGAAGAAGGCGACAAAGAAGAAGCCGGCAAAGAAGACAGCGACCAAGTCGGAGAAAACGAAGACGCCCAAGAAGAAGACCGCAGCAAAGAAGCCATCCAAGAAGACAACCCCGAAGAAAGTGGCGAAGAAGACGACCACCAAGTCCAAGGCGGCAAAACCAAAGAAGCCTGCTGCCAAGAAGGGTGCCAAATAAGTTTTATTTGCACCTCACATCAAAAATCAAACGGCTCTTTTAAGAGCCACCACAAACCCAAGAAAGAATAATTGTATTAAGTAGTCGATGCACTGAGAAAAGAAGAAGAAGAAGAAGAAAGAAATACACGCATGCACAGACACACAAAACGGGGAAAATAGAAAGGAATAGTTTACAAAAACAGAAATCATTCTATATTGGTGAATTTATGTCGAAAAGGAGAGAAATGGTAGATGAAGGCACAATTGAGGAGTTTTATGTGTTACTCAATAGCAAACAATTGTGTGAGAGCTAACGAAAATAGGCTAAATAGAATGTGAGCGGGGGAAGGTGATGGTTTTCGTTTAGGAGAGAAGTTTTACTCTGAAAAATCGTTTCAAACTCGAAATCATGTGAGTGTGAGTGTATGTGTATATATGCATATCTGCCACTCCATATCTATGTAGCTTTATGCTGTCAATATTATCATACGTGTATTTCATTTGTTCATTTCTTTAGGTAATGTGCGACAGAGTAATGTATGTGATGTGACACAGTGCCCGTCCGACTCGCGGTGCAGCTGGTCTGGTCAACGCAACGGACGGCCGTGAGGTGGCGCACTCGATCCAGCCGGATGTCGTGCAGGCGGATCGTGGGCTGGCCGCGGCGGACAGTAGGAGAATGGGGCGTCGCCCTCCATGTCCGCAAAGCGGTTACTTAAAACCTGTTCGGTCAGGTGCAGTGTCATCATTCGGCTTTTGGATTTCTCATCAGCTATACCACAATCAACTCGCACCATCATGTCTGGACGCGGTAAAGGAGGCAAAGGACTAGGAAAGGGAGGAGCAAAGCGGCACCGCAAAGTTCTTCGTGATAACATTTAGGGCATCACCAAGCCAGCAATCCGTCGTCTGGCAAGAAGGGGCGGAGTGAAGAGAATCTCGGGCCTCATCTACGAAGAAACCCGCGGAGTCCTGAAAGTCTTCCTTGAGAACGTGATCCGCGATGCAGTGACATACTGCGAGCATGCCAAACGCAAGACGGTTACTGCCATGGACGTCGTTTACGCATTGAAGAGGCAGGGACGCACACTCTACGGATTTGGCGGCTAGAATTCAACGGCCTCCTACACCACAAAACAACGGCTCTTTTCAGAGCCACCACATTATCAAGAAAGAATACACTTTATGAAACAAATTTCCACATCTCTTTCATTTGTTATTACGACACGTCAGGTCATATTCTATGGACCGAACGTCATTATGAAAAGCACGTTTGAATCAATGCTCAAACCTCGTCATTATATTGTACTGAAATAATTTCCCCATCTTTATATAACATCGTACATATTTCTAGTTCAGATTTTTGTTTTTTTTCTGTTCTGTGGCAATCATGCTCATAAAAAACGCCTCCACTGCACGCTGTATAGAGTTTACTGGTTGTAAATGACGATGGCATAACGACTATGGCATGTTTTTGCTCATCACAGCCCCCAGTTGCAAATAGGGAAAGAGAGAGAGAGAGAGAGATGGAGAGAGAGAGGAATTTCTCTCAAGTAATGTTGTTGTTTTGGCTTCTGTAATGTTGTTGTCATACGATTGTAAACTTGTTGCTTTCTGTGTGAAGTTGTTGCTTCGTGTGTAAAGTTGTTGTCTTTTTGGTAAAGTTGTTGTTCCCATAGTGGGTGGGTTGTAGAAAGCAACAACTTTACACATTTCTTTGGTGAAGTTTGGTGTAGGAAAGATTCTATGCACTATTTGGCATGACCAGCATATAGCCAATTTTGCGCAGATTAAGCACCCGCAGTACACATGTTGGAGTAATTAAGTCTGGATAATATCTTGCTGTTTGACATTGGGTTTAGTATTGGGAAGTGAGAAACAAAAAAGCAATCAATCAATCAATCAAATAAAGAAAGAAAGAAAGAAAGAAAGAATAGTATCGACAATTCAATTCATTTATTTTCATTTTCAACGTAACACAAGATAAATCAGGTATTACATCATAAACAAAAACATTTGCCTTTGCAATAGATAAATGATATCCATAAACATAAGAGCGCATACTGGCCAAAAAAAAAAAAAGAAAAGAAAAAGAAAGAAGAAATGACACAAAGTCATGCTTCAGTTGTATGCAAGCAAGAAGGTATGGTTTCTCTAACGCATAATAAATCTTTACAAATGAATTTCAGCTGCAGCGCGTTAGGAAACGGCGACGAAGGTAGATAATACGTGTAAAAGTTTAACAGGCACTGAAAAGAAATAAGGGAAGTTAGCAGCTATTTCGTGAGACACGCAACAGAATATGTATAGTTACAGGAGCTTTTCTGGATCTGGTTTGATTACAAAAAGAAAAGAAAAGTTATCAATAAAATATTTACAGAGAATTATTAATGTGTTTCATTTTTACACGCAGTTCAAGGACAAAATCAGGTTGATATTGGACAGAAATCTGTCTACCGCCATCTGGTGGCAAAAAACCATTATTCCACCACGGCCGGCAGGCAGAGCCGTCACGCCCGCCTGAATTGATGCTTCTGCTAATCCTCATCTAATTTGCATGAACTGTGCGAGCGGATCCTCCGAACGCGTATAAAAGAGGAGAGGGGGCAGGTGACCATAACATTTCTCTTTCAGAGCAACGTCGAATTCGCACCCGCTTAGTCTAATCAACGCTCACAATGGCTCCTCCATCCGGACAAGTTGCCAAGAAGGGTTCCAAGAAAGCTGCCAAGGCTCCCCGGCCCAATGCCGACAAGAAGAGGCGTAGGAAGAGGAAGGAGAGCTACGGCATCTACATCTACAAGGTTCTGAAGCAAGTCCACCCAGATACTGGAATTTCGAGTCGCGCCATGTCCATCATGAACAGCTTCGTCAACGACATTTTCGAACGCATCGCCGCCGAAGCTGCCCGTCTCGGTCAGTACAACAAGAAGTCGACCATCAGCAGCCGTGAAGTGCAGACCGCAGTGCGCCTCCTTCTCCCCGGAGAACTGGCAAAGCACGCCGTCAGCGAGGGCACCAAAGCTGTCACCAAGTACACTACATCCAAGTAGATGTCCACAGTCGCCTCTAATCCAAACGGCCCTTATCAGGGCCACCACATAACCAAGAAAGAATATCCAACTGTTGTATGAAATCATAATTATATCCTAATTATAACGAATCAAAAAGCTAGTACTTTACACACCAGACTAGAAATACAAATCATTGCTTGCTTAGTGATTTCAGATTGTCTGCTTATTCATATTAGCTTCTCGTGTTAACATAATGTACTCATTAATTAGTTGAATTAAAGCACTACCTGATCGAAAAAATCATGCATACATATTACAGATTAATGCTTAAGACCCGCACAATATACAGTAACTTCCAATCTGCCTGCTCTTCCTCTTCGGGTAGAAGAGAGAATACAAAGAGTCTAAATTACCACACCGCTTTATAGAATCATCTTCTTAACGAGGTGTTGCTATATGAATCTATTCCAAATACCATCATGCACGTATAGTAATAATATCAATGTTACAGCAGCCTGCTGCGTACAGAAAAAATCGTTCGGAATGATGTCTTCAGTATATTATAGTGGTCGCAATAATCATTGAATTCGCGAGCTGGTATCTCAACGGCGCCATCTACGGGAACGCGTGAACAGGTTGAGCAGCGTGACCAACCACAGCAGACTGGACGGGTGGCGGCCGCCGCTGCGGGGCTGGACAGTGCGGTCATCTCGGACAAAGGAAATCACTGCTTGACCAATCACAGGCCACGGATTGGATCCGTCCCGGGTCTAGGGATCCATCGTCCGCGATATAAAATGGGAGCTGAATGTCCGGCGGTTTCATTCTCTTCCCAACTCCGCATCGAAAAAACTCCCTACTCGTTACCTGAAGAAAACATGGCTCGCACCAAGCAGACGGCTCGCAAGTCGACTGGAGGCAAGGCTCCTCGCAAGCAACTGGCTACGAAGGCTGCTCGCAAGAGTGCCCCCGCCACCGGAGGAGTGAAGAAACCTCATCGCTATAGGCCCGGCACAGTCGCACTTCGTGAGATTCGCCGCTACCAGAAGAGCACCGAACTTCTCATCCGCAAACTTCCCTTCCAGCGACTTGTTCGTGAGATTGCTCAGGATTTCAAGACCGAGCTGCGCTTCCAAAGCTCTGCTGTCATGGCCCTCCAAGAAGCGAGCGAGGCTTACCTCGTGGGTCTGTTCGAAGACACCAACCTGTGCGCCATCCACGCCAAGCGGGTCACCATCATGCCCAAGGACATTCAGCTGGCCCGTCGCATCCGGGGAGAGAGGGCGTAGAGAGAGGCCTGTCCTCCGTGGTCGCACCACCCAACACAACGGCTCTTTTCAGAGCCACCACATTATCAAGAAAGAATATCATGGTTCATACAATATTCTGTTTGTTATTCTTAGTTGTAAAAAAGTAGAGGCTAGGATGATGTAAGATATTTATATATTTAAAAGTGCACACGTAGTTGAACGGAAATAAAAATTGAGAACAAGAAAAAAAAAAATGTCGACAAACCAAAAAGATAAATGAAATGCCCGTAAAGTAGGGAATATCTGTCCCCGCCCCCTTCTTCATATGAAACGCAGTCGACGGTGATTATGTACCTCGCAACTGAATCCATATGTAATTGAGACGAGAAGGGGTCTATTAGGTGCTTAATAGAGAGAGAGAGAGAGAGAGAGGGGGGGTAGATAGATAGGGAGATAGAAGGAGTGAGGGGGGGGGGATTAGTCAAAGTAAAACTATATGGCCAAGGAAAGAAAAAAAAAGTTTGTGACGTCAATTCTGAGTCTATTCATCAATGTGTTGACGTGATCTGAATGCTGATTCAACTGAAAGTGTGTATTCACAATTGCTTTATCGTGAAATATGATATACGGATAGCCGCCTCGATACAACTAGCTGAAGTGAAGCACTACACACTGTGCCGAGTTAGCCAGCAAGAGGGCAGCAAACAGCGCTTGTGTCCGCACTGGCAGCAGAAGCTGCCCACGGCTACCACCGGCTACGCTGATTGGTCGACCGGTCAACAAAAGGATCTTGACCCGCTGGATCCCCGAGCGGGGTATAAATGGGTGCGGAAACAATCAGCGGGGATCACACTCTCAGTTGAATCAGCATTCAGATCACGTCAACACATTTGTCTCTCCGTCTCCAATCATGTCTGGACGAGGAAAATCTGGCAAGGCTCGCACCAAGGCCAAGTCTCGATCATCACGCGCCGGCCTGCAGTTCCCCGTCGGCCGAGTTCATCGCTTCCTTCGTAAAGGCAACTACGCCCAGAGAGTAGGCGCTGGTGCACCAGTGTACCTAGCTGCTGTTCTCGAGTACCTGACCGCTGAGATTCTGGAGCTGGCCGGCAACGCCGCCCGCGATAACAAGAAGACAAGGATCATCCCGCGACATCTTCAACTTGCCGTTCGCAACGACGAAGAGCTGAACAAGCTGCTGGGAGGCGTGACAATCGCTCAGGGTGGTGTACTGCCAAACATCCAGGCCGTGCTTCTGCCGAAGAAGACTGCAAAGTCCAGTTAGAGACTTCACGGCTCTTTTCAACCAAACGGCCCTTATCAGGGCCACCACATTTTCCAGAAAGAATACATTCAATTCATCATGCTATTTTGTGTTGTGTTGAAATTTCCGTGTTTTTTTTTTGTCTTTCTCTCTCTCTCTCTCTCTCTCTCTCTCTCTAATTATCCTTACTTGAATCACACATAAATAGAAAATGTAGAGAAAGGAAGAAATACAGTGATGAAAATAAAGGAAGAAATATAATGATAGACATATAAGGTGACAATGCACAATATTATATAAGGAGACAAAATAGATAAGGGATAAGCATAAAATAAACACTAAAATATATAAGGTGGCAATACATACCATTAGATGAGGAGAGAAGATGGAGAATGAATAGGCATATAATAGAGTATAAAAATAAGCAAGAATTAAGTAACAAGAATTTCGGAAGAATTTATGAATTTATAAAAAATGCACAGATGATAAATCGTCAGGCGAGGCCGTTTTGAGGTTAAAAAGAAGGGATTAAGATAAAAGAGTAATTCATCGACAGCATATAGAGAACAGCACAGCCACATGTATGTAGGAAATTTGTGTGTTTGATTGCGTTAATGCTCTAGTGTTTGTGCGTTTCCTGTCTAAAATTGTTGCAGTTTTCGGCATGTTGTAATATAAAACAGCTGCCTTAGGGAAACACGTGGATAAAACAAATGGAGCAGAAATGTAAATCAAGTAATATGAAACAGGGAACAGACGTGGAAGCACATTAGGCAGAGCGTTCTCCACGACGCCATGCCCGAGATGTCCGGTGATTCCTTCGAGGTACGCAATGAGCTGATAAAGCGACAGTGCGAAGGTTGCGAGTCATTAGTTTTGTTCCACTACTCTCTGAATCACTACGTATCGCATCGATTGTTATCGTGATGGCGGCTTCGGAAGCAGCAAAGAAGACGACCAAGAAGAAAGCGCCCGAGCATCCACCGACTCAGGTGATGGTCAATGCTGCTATCGGCGCACTGAAGGAGCGGAATGGATCTTCGCTTCAGGCCATTAAGAAGTACATCGCAGCCAACTACAAAGTAGGCGATATGGACCGACAGACCATCTTCATCAAGCGAGCTCTGCGGAAAGGGGTTGCCAACGAGACACTGGTTCAGACGAAAGGTGTCGGGGCATCTGGCTCTTTCAAGCTGAACGTCAAGGCAGCAAAGGCAGAGGCGGCGGAGAAGGCACGAAAAGAGAAGCAGAAGGCAAAGGCCAAGGCTGACCGCGAGAAGACCAAGGCAAAGGCAGCCGCAAAGAAAGAGAAGGCGGTCGCCAAGAAGGCCAAAGCTGCAGCAGAAAAGAAGGAGAAGAAGCAGAAGAAGGCGACAAAGAAGAAGCCGGCAAAGAAGACAGCGACCAAGTCGGAGAAAACGAAGACGCCCAAGAAGAAGACCGCAGCAAAGAAGCCATCCAAGAAGACAACCCCGAAGAAAGTGGCGAAGAAGACGACCACCAAG
This sequence comes from Diadema antillarum, assembly GCF_040938485.1. NCBI lineage: Eukaryota > Metazoa > Echinodermata > Echinoidea > Diadematoida > Diadematidae > Diadema > Diadema antillarum. Next base: position 54,623 of record NW_027271937.1, on the reverse strand, counting down.
TCCAAGGCGGCAAAACCAAAGAAGCCTGCTGCCAAGAAGGGTGCCAAATAAGTTTTATTTGCACCTCACATCAAAAATCAAACGGCTCTTTTAAGAGCCACCACAAACCCAAGAAAGAATAATTGTATTAAGTAGTCGATGCACTGAGAAAAGAAGAAGAAGAAGAAGAAAGAAATACACGCATGCACAGACACACAAAACGGGGAAAATAGAAAGGAATAGTTTACAAAAACAGAAATCATTCTATATTGGTGAATTTATGTCGAAAAGGAGAGAAATGGTAGATGAAGGCACAATTGAGGAGTTTTATGTGTTACTCAATAGCAAACAATTGTGTGAGAGCTGACGAAAATAGGCTAAATAGAATGTGAGCGGGGGAAGGTGATGGTTTTCGTTTAGGAGAGAAGTTTTACTCTGAAAAATCGTTTCAAACTCGAAATCATGTGAGTGTGAGTGTATGTGTATATATGCATATCTGCCACTCCATATCTATGTAGCTTTATGCTGTCAATATTATCATACGTGTATTTCATTTGTTCATTTCTTTAGGTAATGTGCGACAGAGTAATGTATGTGATGTGACACAGTGCCCGTCCGACTCGCGGTGCAGCTGGTCTGGTCAACGCAACGGACGGCCGTGAGGTGGCGCACTCGATCCAGCCGGATGTCGTGCAGGCGGATCGTGGGCTGGCCGCGGCGGACAGTAGGAGAATGGGGCGTCGCCCTCCATGTCCGCAAAGCGGTTACTTAAAACCTGTTCGGTCAGGTGCAGTGTCATCATTCGGCTTTTGGATTTCTCATCAGCTATACCACAATCAACTCGCACCATCATGTCTGGACGCGGTAAAGGAGGCAAAGGACTAGGAAAGGGAGGAGCAAAGCGGCACCGCAAAGTTCTTCGTGATAACATCCAGGGCATCACCAAGCCAGCAATCCGTCGTCTGGCAAGAAGGGGCGGAGTGAAGAGAATCTCGGGCCTCATCTACGAAGAAACCCGCGGAGTCCTGAAAGTCTTCCTTGAGAACGTGATCCGCGATGCAGTGACATACTGCGAGCATGCCAAACGCAAGACGGTTACTGCCATGGACGTCGTTTACGCATTGAAGAGGCAGGGACGCACACTCTACGGATTTGGCGGCTAGAATTCAACGGCCTCCTACACCACAAAACAACGGCTCTTTTCAGAGCCACCACATTATCAAGAAAGAATACACTTTATGAAACAAATTTCCACATCTCTTTCATTTGTTATTACGACACGTCAGGTCATATTCTATGGACCGAACGTCATTATGAAAAGCACGTTTGAATCAATGCTCAAACCTCGTCATTATATTGTACTGAAATAATTTCCCCATCTTTATATAACATCGTACATATTTCTAGTTCAGATTTTTGTTTTTTTTCTGTTCTGTGGCAATCATGCTCATAAAAAACGCCTCCACTGCACGCTGTATAGAGTTTACTGGTTGTAAATGACGATGGCATAACGACTATGGCATGTTTTTGCTCATCACAGCCCCCAGTTGCAAATAGGGAAAGAGAGAGAGAGAGAGAGATGGAGAGAGAGAGGAATTTCTCTCAAGTAATGTTGTTGTTTTGGCTTCTGTAATGTTGTTGTCATACGATTGTAAACTTGTTGCTTTCTGTGTGAAGTTGTTGCTTCGTGTGTAAAGTTGTTGTCTTTTTGGTAAAGTTGTTGTTCCCATAGTGGGTGGGTTGTAGAAAGCAACAACTTTACACATTTCTTTGGTGAAGTTTGGTGTAGGAAAGATTCTATGCACTATTTGGCATGACCAGCATATAGCCAATTTTGCGCAGATTAAGCACCCGCAGTACACATGTTGGAGTAATTAAGTCTGGATAATATCTTGCTGTTTGACATTGGGTTTAGTATTGGGAAGTGAGAAACAAAAAAGCAATCAATCAATCAATCAAATAAAGAAAGAAAGAAAGAAAGAAAGAATAGTATCGACAATTCAATTCATTTATTTTCATTTTCAACGTAACACAAGATAAATCAGGTATTACATCATAAACAAAAACATTTGCCTTTGCAATAGATAAATGATATCCATAAACATAAGAGCGCATACTGGCCAAAAAAAAAAAAAAAAGAAAAGAAAAAGAAAGAAGAAATGACACAAAGTCATGCTTCAGTTGTATGCAAGCAAGAAGGTATGGTTTCTCTAACGCATAATAAATCTTTACAAATGAATTTCAGCTGCAGCGCGTTAGGAAACTGCGACGAAGGTAGATAATACGTGTAAAAGTTTAACAGGCACTGAAAAGAAATAAGGGAAGTTAGCAGCTATTTCGTGAGACACGCAACAGAATATGTATAGTTACAGGAGCTTTTCTGGATCTGGTTTGATTACAAAAAGAAAAGAAAAGTTATCAATAAAATATTTACAGAGAATTATTAATGTGTTTCATTTTTACACGCAGTTCAAGGACAAAATCAGGTTGATATTGGACAGAAATCTGTCTACCGCCATCTGGTGGCAAAAAACCATTATTCCACCACGGCCGGCAGGCAGAGCCGTCACGCCCGCCTGAATTGATGCTTCTGCTAATCCTCATCTAATTTGCATGAACTGTGCGAGCGGATCCTCCGAACGCGTATAAAAGAGGAGAGGGGGCAGGTGACCATAACATTTCTCTTTCAGAGCAACGTCGAATTCGCACCCGCTTAGTCTAATCAACGCTCACAATGGCTCCTCCATCCGGACAAGTTGCCAAGAAGGGTTCCAAGAAAGCTGCCAAGGCTCCCCGGCCCAATGCCGACAAGAAGAGGCGTAGGAAGAGGAAGGAGAGCTACGGCATCTACATCTACAAGGTTCTGAAGCAAGTCCACCCAGATACTGGAATTTCGAGTCGCGCCATGTCCATCATGAACAGCTTCGTCAACGACATTTTCGAACGCATCGCCGCCGAAGCTGCCCGTCTCGGTCAGTACAACAAGAAGTCGACCATCAGCAGCCGTGAAGTGCAGACCGCAGTGCGCCTCCTTCTCCCCGGAGAACTGGCAAAGCACGCCGTCAGCGAGGGCACCAAAGCTGTCACCAAGTACACTACATCCAAGTAGATGTCCACAGTCGCCTCTAATCCAAACGGCCCTTATCAGGGCCACCACATAACCAAGAAAGAATATCCAACTGTTGTATGAAATCATAATTATATCCTAATTATAACGAATCAAAAAGCTAGTACTTTACACACCAGACTAGAAATACAAATCATTGCTTGCTTAGTGATTTCAGATTGTCTGCTTATTCATATTAGCTTCTCGTGTTAACATAATGTACTCATTAATTAGTTGAATTAAAGCACTACCTGATCGAAAAAATCATGCATACATATTACAGATTAATGCTTAAGACCCGCACAATATACAGTAACTTCCAATCTGCCTGCTCTTCCTCTTCGGGTAGAAGAGAGAATACAAAGAGTCTAAATTACCACACCGCTTTATAGAATCATCTTCTTAACGAGGTGTTGCTATATGAATCTATTCCAAATACCATCATGCACGTATAGTAATAATATCAATGTTACAGCAGCCTGCTGCGTACAGAAAAAATCGTTCGGAATGATGTCTTCAGTATATTATAGTGGTCGCAATAATCATTGAATTCGCGAGCTGGTATCTCAACGGCGCCATCTACGGGAACGCGTGAACAGGTTGAGCAGCGTGACCAACCACAGCAGACTGGACGGGTGGCGGCCGCCGCTGCGGGGCTGGACAGTGCGGTCATCTCGGACAAAGGAAATCACTGCTTGACCAATCACAGGCCACGGATTGGATCCGTCCCGGGTCTAGGGATCCATCGTCCGCGATATAAAATGGGAGCTGAATGTCCGGCGGTTTCATTCTCTTCCCAACTCCGCATCGAAAAAACTCCCTACTCGTTACCTGAAGAAAACATGGCTCGCACCAAGCAGACGGCTCGCAAGTCGACTGGAGGCAAGGCTCCTCGCAAGCAACTGGCTACGAAGGCTGCTCGCAAGAGTGCCCCCGCCACCGGAGGAGTGAAGAAACCTCATCGCTATAGGCCCGGCACAGTCGCACTTCGTGAGATTCGCCGCTACCAGAAGAGCACCGAACTTCTCATCCGCAAACTTCCCTTCCAGCGACTTGTTCGTGAGATTGCTCAGGATTTCAAGACCGAGCTGCGCTTCCAAAGCTCTGCTGTCATGGCCCTCCAAGAAGCGAGCGAGGCTTACCTCGTGGGTCTGTTCGAAGACACCAACCTGTGCGCCATCCACGCCAAGCGGGTCACCATCATGCCCAAGGACATTCAGCTGGCCCGTCGCATCCGGGGAGAGAGGGCGTAGAGAGAGGCCTGTCCTCCGTGGTCGCACCACCCAACACAACGGCTCTTTTCAGAGCCACCACATTATCAAGAAAGAATATCATGGTTCATACAATATTCTGTTTGTTATTCTTAGTTGTAAAAAAGTAGAGGCTAGGATGATGTAAGATATTTATATATTTAAAAGTGCACACGTAGTTGAACGGAAATAAAAATTGAGAACAAGAAAAAAAAAAATGTCGACAAACCAAAAAGATAAATGAAATGCCCGTAAAGTAGGGAATATCTGTCCCCGCCCCCTTCTTCATATGAAACGCAGTCGACGGTGATTATGTACCTCGCAACTGAATCCATATGTAATTGAGACGAGAAGGGGTCTATTAGGTGCTTAATAGAGAGAGAGAGAGAGAGAGAGAGGGGGGGTAGATAGATAGGGAGATAGAAGGAGTGAGGGGGGGGGGGATTAGTCAAAGTAAAACTATATGGCCAAGGAAAGAAAAAAAAAGTTTGTGACGTCAATTCTGAGTCTATTCATCAATGTGTTGACGTGATCTGAATGCTGATTCAACTGAAAGTGTGTATTCACAATTGCTTTATCGTGAAATATGATATACGGATAGCCGCCTCGATACAACTAGCTGAAGTGAAGCACTACACACTGTGCCGAGTTAGCCAGCAAGAGGGCAGCAAACAGCGCTTGTGTCCGCACTGGCAGCAGAAGCTGCCCACGGCTACCACCGGCTACGCTGATTGGTCGACCGGTCAACAAAAGGATCTTGACCCGCTGGATCCCCGAGCGGGGTATAAATGGGTGCGGAAACAATCAGCGGGGATCACACTCTCAGTTGAATCAGCATTCAGATCACGTCAACACATTTGTCTCTCCGTCTCCAATCATGTCTGGACGAGGAAAATCTGGCAAGGCTCGCACCAAGGCCAAGTCTCGATCATCACGCGCCGGCCTGCAGTTCCCCGTCGGCCGAGTTCATCGCTTCCTTCGTAAAGGCAACTACGCCCAGAGAGTAGGCGCTGGTGCACCAGTGTACCTAGCTGCTGTTCTCGAGTACCTGACCGCTGAGATTCTGGAGCTGGCCGGCAACGCCGCCCGCGATAACAAGAAGACAAGGATCATCCCGCGACATCTTCAACTTGCCGTTCGCAACGACGAAGAGCTGAACAAGCTGCTGGGAGGCGTGACAATCGCTCAGGGTGGTGTACTGCCAAACATCCAGGCCGTGCTTCTGCCGAAGAAGACTGCAAAGTCCAGTTAGAGACTTCACGGCTCTTTTCAACCAAACGGCCCTTATCAGGGCCACCACATTTTCCAGAAAGAATACATTCAATTCATCATGCTATTTTGTGTTGTGTTGAAATTTCCGTGTTTTTTTTTTGTCTTTCTCTCTCTCTCTCTCTCTCTCTCTCTAATTATCCTTACTTGAATCACACATAAATAGAAAATGTAGAGAAAGGAAGAAATACAGTGATGAAAATAAAGGAAGAAATATAATGATAGACATATAAGGTGACAATGCACAATATTATATAAGGAGACAAAATAGATAAGGGATAAGCATAAAATAAACACTAAAATATATAAGGTGGCAATACATACCATTAGATGAGGAGAGAAGATGGAGAATGAATAGGCATATAATAGAGTATAAAAATAAGCAAGAATTAAGTAACAAGAATTTCGGAAGAATTTATGAATTTATAAAAAATGCACAGATGATAAATCGTCAGGCGAGGCCGTTTTGAGGTTAAAAAGAAGGGATTAAGATAAAAGAGTAATTCATCGACAGCATATAGAGAACAGCACAGCCACATGTATGTAGGAAATTTGTGTGTTTGATTGCGTTAATGCTCTAGTGTTTGTGCGTTTCCTGTCTAAAATTGTTGCAGTTTTCGGCATGTTGTAATATAAAACAGCTGCCTTAGGGAAACACGTGGATAAAACAAATGGAGCAGAAATGTAAATCAAGTAATATGAAACAGGGAACAGACGTGGAAGCACATTAGGCAGAGCGTTCTCCACGACGCCATGCCCGAGATGTCCGGTGATTCCTTCGAGGTACGCAATGAGCTGATAAAGCGACAGTGCGAAGGTTGCGAGTCATTAGTTTTGTTCCACTACTCTCTGAATCACTACGTATCGCATCGATTGTTATCGTGATGGCGGCTTCGGAAGCAGCAAAGAAGACGACCAAGAAGAAAGCGCCCGAGCATCCACCGACTCAGGTGATGGTCAATGCTGCTATCGGCGCACTGAAGGAGCGGAATGGATCTTCGCTTCAGGCCATTAAGAAGTACATCGCAGCCAACTACAAAGTAGGCGATATGGACCGACAGACCATCTTCATCAAGCGAGCTCTGCGGAAAGGGGTTGCCAACGAGACACTGGTTCAGACGAAAGGTGTCGGGGCATCTGGCTCTTTCAAGCTGAACGTCAAGGCAGCAAAGGCAGAGGCGGCGGAGAAGGCACGAAAAGAGAAGCAGAAGGCAAAGGCCAAGGCTGACCGCGAGAAGACCAAGGCAAAGGCAGCCGCAAAGAAAGAGAAGGCGGTCGCCAAGAAGGCCAAAGCTGCAGCAGAAAAGAAGGAGAAGAAGCAGAAGAAGGCGACAAAGAAGAAGCCGGCAAAGAAGACAGCGACCAAGTCGGAGAAAACGAAGACGCCCAAGAAGAAGACCGCAGCAAAGAAGCCATCCAAGAAGACAACCCCGAAGAAAGTGGCGAAGAAGACGACCACCAAGTCCAAGGCGGCAAAACCAAAGAAGCCTGCTGCCAAGAAGGGTGCCAAATAAGTTTTATTTGCACCTCACATCAAAAATCAAACGGCTCTTTTAAGAGCCACCACAAACCCAAGAAAGAATAATTGTATTAAGTAGTCGATGCACTGAGAAAAGAAGAAGAAGAAGAAGAAAGAAATACACGCATGCACAGACACACAAAACGGGGAAAATAGAAAGGAATAGTTTACAAAAACAGAAATCATTCTATATTGGTGAATTTATGTCGAAAAGGAGAGAAATGGTAGATGAAGGCACAATTGAGGAGTTTTATGTGTTACTCAATAGCAAACAATTGTGTGAGAGCTAACGAAAATAGGCTAAATAGAATGTGAGCGGGGGAAGGTGATGGTTTTCGTTTAGGAGAGAAGTTTTACTCTGAAAAATCGTTTCAAACTCGAAATCATGTGAGTGTGAGTGTATGTGTATATATGCATATCTGCCACTCCATATCTATGTAGCTTTATGCTGTCAATATTATCATACGTGTATTTCATTTGTTCATTTCTTTAGGTAATGTGCGACAGAGTAATGTATGTGATGTGACACAGTGCCCGTCCGACTCGCGGTGCAGCTGGTCTGGTCAACGCAACGGACGGCCGTGAGGTGGCGCACTCGATCCAGCCGGATGTCGTGCAGGCGGATCGTGGGCTGGCCGCGGCGGACAGTAGGAGAATGGGGCGTCGCCCTCCATGTCCGCAAAGCGGTTACTTAAAACCTGTTCGGTCAGGTGCAGTGTCATCATTCGGCTTTTGGATTTCTCATCAGCTATACCACAATCAACTCGCACCATCATGTCTGGACGCGGTAAAGGAGGCAAAGGACTAGGAAAGGGAGGAGCAAAGCGGCACCGCAAAGTTCTTCGTGATAACATTTAGGGCATCACCAAGCCAGCAATCCGTCGTCTGGCAAGAAGGGGCGGAGTGAAGAGAATCTCGGGCCTCATCTACGAAGAAACCCGCGGAGTCCTGAAAGTCTTCCTTGAGAACGTGATCCGCGATGCAGTGACATACTGCGAGCATGCCAAACGCAAGACGGTTACTGCCATGGACGTCGTTTACGCATTGAAGAGGCAGGGACGCACACTCTACGGATTTGGCGGCTAGAATTCAACGGCCTCCTACACCACAAAACAACGGCTCTTTTCAGAGCCACCACATTATCAAGAAAGAATACACTTTATGAAACAAATTTCCACATCTCTTTCATTTGTTATTACGACACGTCAGGTCATATTCTATGGACCGAACGTCATTATGAAAAGCACGTTTGAATCAATGCTCAAACCTCGTCATTATATTGTACTGAAATAATTTCCCCATCTTTATATAACATCGTACATATTTCTAGTTCAGATTTTTGTTTTTTTTCTGTTCTGTGGCAATCATGCTCATAAAAAACGCCTCCACTGCACGCTGTATAGAGTTTACTGGTTGTAAATGACGATGGCATAACGACTATGGCATGTTTTTGCTCATCACAGCCCCCAGTTGCAAATAGGGAAAGAGAGAGAGAGAGAGAGATGGAGAGAGAGAGGAATTTCTCTCAAGTAATGTTGTTGTTTTGGCTTCTGTAATGTTGTTGTCATACGATTGTAAACTTGTTGCTTTCTGTGTGAAGTTGTTGCTTCGTGTGTAAAGTTGTTGTCTTTTTGGTAAAGTTGTTGTTCCCATAGTGGGTGGGTTGTAGAAAGCAACAACTTTACACATTTCTTTGGTGAAGTTTGGTGTAGGAAAGATTCTATGCACTATTTGGCATGACCAGCATATAGCCAATTTTGCGCAGATTAAGCACCCGCAGTACACATGTTGGAGTAATTAAGTCTGGATAATATCTTGCTGTTTGACATTGGGTTTAGTATTGGGAAGTGAGAAACAAAAAAGCAATCAATCAATCAATCAAATAAAGAAAGAAAGAAAGAAAGAAAGAATAGTATCGACAATTCAATTCATTTATTTTCATTTTCAACGTAACACAAGATAAATCAGGTATTACATCATAAACAAAAACATTTGCCTTTGCAATAGATAAATGATATCCATAAACATAAGAGCGCATACTGGCCAAAAAAAAAAAAAAGAAAAGAAAAAGAAAGAAGAAATGACACAAAGTCATGCTTCAGTTGTATGCAAGCAAGAAGGTATGGTTTCTCTAACGCATAATAAATCTTTACAAATGAATTTCAGCTGCAGCGCGTTAGGAAACTGCGACGAAGGTAGATAATACGTGTAAAAGTTTAACAGGCACTGAAAAGAAATAAGGGAAGTTAGCAGCTATTTCGTGAGACACGCAACAGAATATGTATAGTTACAGGAGCTTTTCTGGATCTGGTTTGATTACAAAAAGAAAAGAAAAGTTATCAATAAAATATTTACAGAGAATTATTAATGTGTTTCATTTTTACACGCAGTTCAAGGACAAAATCAGGTTGATATTGGACAGAAATCTGTCTACCGCCATCTGGTGGCAAAAAACCATTATTCCACCACGGCCGGCAGGCAGAGCCGTCACGCCCGCCTGAATTGATGCTTCTGCTAATCCTCATCTAATTTGCATGAACTGTGCGAGCGGATCCTCCGAACGCGTATAAAAGAGGAGAGGGGGCAGGTGACCATAACATTTCTCTTTCAGAGCAACGTCGAATTCGCACCCGCTTAGTCTAATCAACGCTCACAATGGCTCCTCCATCCGGACAAGTTGCCAAGAAGGGTTCCAAGAAAGCTGCCAAGGCTCCCCGGCCCAATGCCGACAAGAAGAGGCGTAGGAAGAGGAAGGAGAGCTACGGCATCTACATCTACAAGGTTCTGAAGCAAGTCCACCCAGATACTGGAATTTCGAGTCGCGCCATGTCCATCATGAACAGCTTCGTCAACGACATTTTCGAACGCATCGCCGCCGAAGCTGCCCGTCTCGGTCAGTACAACAAGAAGTCGACCATCAGCAGCCGTGAAGTGCAGACCGCAGTGCGCCTCCTTCTCCCCGGAGAACTGGCAAAGCACGCCGTCAGCGAGGGCACCAAAGCTGTCACCAAGTACACTACATCCAAGTAGATGTCCACAGTCGCCTCTAATCCAAACGGCCCTTATCAGGGCCACCACATAACCAAGAAAGAATATCCAACTGTTGTATGAAATCATAATTATATCCTAATTATAACGAATCAAAAAGCTAGTACTTTACACACCAGACTAGAAATACAAATCATTGCTTGCTTAGTGATTTCAGATTGTCTGCTTATTCATATTAGCTTCTCGTGTTAACATAATGTACTCATTAATTAGTTGAATTAAAGCACTACCTGATCGAAAAAATCATGCATACATATTACAGATTAATGCTTAAGACCCGCACAATATACAGTAACTTCCAATCTGCCTGCTCTTCCTCTTCGGGTAGAAGAGAGAATACAAAGAGTCTAAATTACCACACCGCTTTATAGAATCATCTTCTTAACGAGGTGTTGCTATATGAATCTATTCCAAATACCATCATGCACGTATAGTAATAATATCAATGTTACAGCAGCCTGCTGCGTACAGAAAAAATCGTTCGGAATGATGTCTTCAGTATATTATAGTGGTCGCAATAATCATTGAATTCGCGAGCTGGTATCTCAACGGCGCCATCTACGGGAACGCGTGAACAGGTTGAGCAGCGTGACCAACCACAGCAGACTGGACGGGTGGCGGCCGCCGCTGCGGGGCTGGACAGTGCGGTCATCTCGGACAAAGGAAATCACTGCTTGACCAATCACAGGCCACGGATTGGATCCGTCCCGGGTCTAGGGATCCATCGTCCGCGATATAAAATGGGAGCTGAATGTCCGGCGGTTTCATTCTCTTCCCAACTCCGCATCGAAAAAACTCCCTACTCGTTACCTGAAGAAAACATGGCTCGCACCAAGCAGACGGCTCGCAAGTCGACTGGAGGCAAGGCTCCTCGCAAGCAACTGGCTACGAAGGCTGCTCGCAAGAGTGCCCCCGCCACCGGAGGAGTGAAGAAACCTCATCGCTATAGGCCCGGCACAGTCGCACTTCGTGAGATTCGCCGCTACCAGAAGAGCACCGAACTTCTCATCCGCAAACTTCCCTTCCAGCGACTTGTTCGTGAGATTGCTCAGGATTTCAAGACCGAGCTGCGCTTCCAAAGCTCTGCTGTCATGGCCCTCCAAGAAGCGAGCGAGGCTTACCTCGTGGGTCTGTTCGAAGACACCAACCTGTGCGCCATCCACGCCAAGCGGGTCACCATCATGCCCAAGGACATTCAGCTGGCCCGTCGCATCCGGGGAGAGAGGGCGTAGAGAGAGGCCTGTCCTCCGTGGTCGCACCACCCAACACAACGGCTCTTTTCAGAGCCACCACATTATCAAGAAAGAATATCATGGTTCATACAATATTCTGTTTGTTATTCTTAGTTGTAAAAAAGTAGAGGCTAGGATGATGTAAGATATTTATATATTTAAAAGTGCACACGTAGTAGTTGAACGGAAATAAAAATTGAGAACAAGAAAAAAAAAATGTCGACAAACCAAAAAGATAAATGAAATGCCCGTAAAGTAGGGAATATCTGTCCCCGCCCCCTTCTTCATATGAAACGCAGTCGACGGTGATTATGTACCTCGCAACTGAATCCATATGTAATTGAGACGAGAAGGGGTCTATTAGGTGCTTAATAGAGAGAGAGAGAGAGAGAGAGGGGGGGGGTAGATAGATAGGGAGATAGAAGGAGTGAGGGGGGGATTAGTCAAAGTAAAACTATATGGCCAAGGAAAGAAAAAAAAAGTTTGTGACGTCAATTCTGAGTCTATTCATCAATGTGTTGACGTGATCTGAATGCTGATTCAACTGAAAGTGTGTATTCACAATTGCTTTATCGTGAAATATGATATACGGATAGCCGCCTCGATACAACTAGCTGAAGTGAAGCACTACACACTGTGCCGAGTTAGCCAGCAAGAGGGCAGCAAACAGCGCTTGTGTCCGCACTGGCAGCAGAAGCTGCCCACGGCTACCACCGGCTACGCTGATTGGTCGACCGGTCAACAAAAGGATCTTGACCCGCTGGATCCCCGAGCGGGGTATAAATGGGTGCGGAAACAATCAGCGGGGATCACACTCTCAGTTGAATCAGCATTCAGATCACGTCAACACATTTGTCTCTCCGTCTCCAATCATGTCTGGACGAGGAAAATCTGGCAAGGCTCGCACCAAGGCCAAGTCTCGATCATCACGCGCCGGCCTGCAGTTCCCCGTCGGCCGAGTTCATCGCTTCCTTCGTAAAGGCAACTACGCCCAGAGAGTAGGCGCTGGTGCACCAGTGTACCTAGCTGCTGTTCTCGAGTACCTGACCGCTGAGATTCTGGAGCTGGCCGGCAACGCCGCCCGCGATAACAAGAAGACAAGGATCATCCCGCGACATCTTCAACTTGCCGTTCGCAACGACGAAGAGCTGAACAAGCTGCTGGGAGGCGTGACAATCGCTCAGGGTGGTGTACTGCCAAACATCCAGGCCGTGCTTCTGCCGAAGAAGACTGCAAAGTCCAGTTAGAGACTTCACGGCTCTTTTCAACCAAACGGCCCTTATCAGGGCCACCACATTTTCCAGAAAGAATACATTCAATTCATCATGCTATTTTGTGTTGTGTTGAAATTTCCGTGTTTTTTTTTGTCTTTCTCTCTCTCTCTCTCTCTCTCTCTAATTATCCTTACTTGAATCACACATAAATAGAAAATGTAGAGAAAGGAAGAAATACAGTGATGAAAATAAAGGAAGAAATATAATGATAGACATATAAGGTGACAATGCACAATATTATATAAGGAGACAAAATAGATAAGGGATAAGCATAAAATAAACACTAAAATATATAAGGTGGCAATACATACCATTAGATGAGGAGAGAAGATGGAGAATGAATAGGCATATAATAGAGTATAAAAATAAGCAAGAATTAAGTAACAAGAATTTCGGAAGAATTTATGAATTTATAAAAAATGCACAGATGATAAATCGTCAGGCGAGGCCGTTTTGAGGTTAAAAAGAAGGGATTAAGATAAAAGAGTAATTCATCGACAGCATATAGAGAACAGCACAGCCACATGTATGTAGGAAATTTGTGTGTTTGATTGCGTTAATGCTCTAGTGTTTGTGCGTTTCCTGTCTAAAATTGTTGCAGTTTTCGGCATGTTGTAATATAAAACAGCTGCCTTAGGGAAACACGTGGATAAAACAAATGGAGCAGAAATGTAAATCAAGTAATATGAAACAGGGAACAGACGTGGAAGCACATTAGGCAGAGCGTTCTCCACGACGCCATGCCCGAGATGTCCGGTGATTCCTTCGAGGTACGCAATGAGCTGATAAAGCGACAGTGCGAAGGTTGCGAGTCATTAGTTTTGTTCCACTACTCTCTGAATCACTACGTATCGCATCGATTGTTATCGTGATGGCGGCTTCGGAAGCAGCAAAGAAGACGACCAAGAAGAAAGCGCCCGAGCATCCACCGACTCAGGTGATGGTCAATGCTGCTATCGGCGCACTGAAGGAGCGGAATGGATCTTCGCTTCAGGCCATTAAGAAGTACATCGCAGCCAACTACAAAGTAGGCGATATGGACCGACAGACCATCTTCATCAAGCGAGCTCTGCGGAAAGGGGTTGCCAACGAGACACTGGTTCAGACGAAAGGTGTCGGGGCATCTGGCTCTTTCAAGCTGAACGTCAAGGCAGCAAAGGCAGAGGCGGCGGAGAAGGCACGAAAAGAGAAGCAGAAGGCAAAGGCCAAGGCTGACCGCGAGAAGACCAAGGCAAAGGCAGCCGCAAAGAAAGAGAAGGCGGTCGCCAAGAAGGCCAAAGCTGCAGCAGAAAAGAAGGAGAAGAAGCAGAAGAAGGCGACAAAGAAGAAGCCGGCAAAGAAGACAGCGACCAAGTCGGAGAAAACGAAGACGCCCAAGAAGAAGACCGCAGCAAAGAAGCCATCCAAGAAGACAACCCCGAAGAAAGTGGCGAAGAAGACGACCACCAAGTCCAAGGCGGCAAAACCAAAGAAGCCTGCTGCCAAGAAGGGTGCCAAATAAGTTTTATTTGCACCTCACATCAAAAATCAAACGGCTCTTTTAAGAGCCACCACAAACCCAAGAAAGAATAATTGTATTAAGTAGTCGATGCACTGAGAAAAGAAGAAGAAGAAGAAGAAGAAGAAGAAGAAGAAAGAAATACACGCATGCACAGAAACACAAAACGGGGAAAATAGAAAGGAATAGTTTACAAAAACAGAAATCATTCTATATTGGTGAATTTATGTCGAAAAGGAGAGAAATGGTAGATGAAGGCACAATTGAGGAGTTTTATGTGTTACTCAATAGCAAACAATTGTGTGAGAGCTAACGAAAATAGGCTAAATAGAATGTGAGCGGGGGAGGGTGATGGTTTTCGTTTAGGAGAGAAGTTTTACTCTGAAAGATCGTTTCAAACTCGAAATCATGTGAGTGTGAGTGTATGTGTATATATGCATATCTGCCACTCCATATCTATGTAGCTTTATGCTGTCAATATTATCATACGTGTATTTCATTTGTTCATTTCTTTAGGTAATGTGCGACAGAGTAATGTATGTGATGTGACACAGTGCCCGTCCGACTCGCGGTGCAGCTGGTCTGGTCAACGCAACGGACGGCCGTGAGGTGGCGCACTCGATCCAGCCGGATGTCGTGCAGGCGGATCGTGGGCTGGCCGCGGCGGACAGTAGGAGAATGGGGCGTCGTCCTCCATGTCCGCAAAGCGGTTACTTAAAACCTGTTCGGTCAGGTGCAGTGTCATCATTCGGCTTTTGGATTTCTCATCAGCTATACCACAATCAACTCGCACCATCATGTCTGGACGCGGTAAAGGAGGCAAAGGACTAGGAAAGGGAGGAGCAAAGCGGCACCGCAAAGTTCTTCGTGATAACATCCAGGGCATCACCAAGCCAGCAATCCGTCGTCTGGCAAGAAGGGGCGGAGTGAAGAGAATCTCGGGCCTCATCTACGAAGAAACCCGCGGAGTCCTGAAAGTCTTCCTTGAGAACGTGATCCGCGATGCAGTGACATACTGCGAGCATGCCAAACGCAAGACGGTTACTGCCATGGACGTCGTTTACGCATTGAAGAGGCAGGGACGCACACTCTACGGATTTGGCGGCTAGAATTCAACGGCCTCCTGCACCACAAAACAACGGCTCTTTTCAGAGCCACCACATTATCAAGAAAGAATACACTTTATGAAACAAATTTCCACATCTCTTTCATTTGTTATTACGACACGTCAGGTCATATTCTATGGACCGAACGTCATTATGAAAAGCACGTTTGAATCAATGCTCAAACCTCGTCATTATATTGTACTGAAATAATTTCCCCATCTTTATATAACATCGTACATATTTCTAGTTCAGATTTTTGTTTTTTTTTTTCTGTTCTGTGGCAATCATGCTCATAAAAAACGCCTCCACTGCACGCTGTATAGAGTTTACTGGTTGTAAATGACGATGGCATAACGACTATGGCATGTTTTTGCTCATCACAGCCCCCAGTTGCAAATAGGGAAAGAGAGAGAGAGAGAGAGAGATGGAGAGAGAGAGGAATTTCTCTCAAGTAAAGTTGTTGTTTTGGCTTCTGTAATGTTGTTGTCATACGATTGTAAACTTGTTGCTTTCTGTGTGAAGTTGTTGCTTCGTGTGTAAAGTTGTTGTCTTTTTGGTAAAGTTGTTGTTCCCATAGTGGGTGGGTTGTAGAAAGCAACAACTTTACACATTTCTTTGGTGAAGTTTGGTGTAGGAAAGATTCTATGCACTATTTGGCATGACCAGCATATAGCCAATTTTGCGCAGATTAAGCACCCGCAGTACACATGTTGGAGTAATTAAGTCTGGATAATATCTTGCTGTTTGACATTGGGTTTAGTATTGGGAAGTGAGAAACAAAAAAGCAATCAATCAATCAATCAATCAAATAAAGAAAGAAAGAAAGAAAGAAAGAAAGAAAGAAAGAATAGTATCGACAATTCAATTCATTTATTTTCATTTTCAACGTAACACAAGATAAATCAGGTATTACATCATAAACAAAAACATTTGCCTTTGCAATAGATAAATGATATCCATAAACATAAGAGCGCATACTGGCAAAAAAAAAAGAAAAGAAAAAGAAAGAAGAAATGACACAAAGTCATGCTTCAGTTGTATGCAAGCAAGAAGGTATGGTTTCTCTAACGCATAATAAATCTTTACAAATGAATTTCAGCTGCAGCGCGTTAGGAAACGGCGACGAAGGTAGATAATACGTGTAAAAGTTTAACAGGCACTGAAAAGAAATAAGGGAGGTTAGCAGCTATTTCGTGAGACACGCAACAGAATATGTATAGCTACAGGAGCTTTTCTGGATCTGGTTTGATTACAAAAAGAAAAGAAAAGTTATCAATAAAATATTTACAGAGAATTATTAATGTGTTTCATTTTTACACGCAGTTCAAGGACAAAATCAGGGTGATATTGGACAGAAATCTGTCTACCGCCATCTGGTGGCAAAAAACCATTATTCCACCACGGCCGGCAGGCAGAGCCGTCACGCCCGCCTGAATTGATGCTTCTGCTAATCCTCATCTAATTTGCATGAACTGTGCGAGCGGATCCTCCGAACGCGTATAAAAGAGGAGAGGGGGCAGGTGACCATAACATTTCTCTTTCAGAGCAACGTCGAATTCGCACCCGCTTAGTCTAATCAACGCTCACAATGGCTCCTCCATCCGGACAAGTTGCCAAGAAGGGTTCCAAGAAAGCTGCCAAGGCTCCCCGGCCCAATGCCGACAAGAAGAGGCGTAGGAAGAGGAAGGAGAGCTACGGCATCTACATCTACAAGGTTCTGAAGCAAGTCCACCCAGATACTGGAATTTCGAGTCGCGCCATGTCCATCATGAACAGCTTCGTCAACGACATTTTCGAACGCATCGCCGCCGAAGCTGCCCGTCTCGGTCAGTACAACAAGAAGTCGACCATCAGCAGCCGTGAAGTGCAGACCGCAGTGCGCCTCCTTCTCCCCGGAGAACTGGCAAAGCACGCCGTCAGCGAGGGCACCAAAGCTGTCACCAAGTACACTACATCCAAGTAGATGTCCACAGTCGCCTCTAATCCAAACGGCCCTTATCAGGGCCACCACATAACCAAGAAAGAATATCCAACTGTTGTATGAAATCATAATTATATCCTAATTATAACGAATCAAAAAGCTAGTACTTTACACACCAGACTAGAAATACAAATCATTGCTTGCTTAGTGATTTCAGATTGTCTGCTTATTCATATTAGCTTCTCGTGTTAACATAATGTACTCATTAATTAGTTGAATGAAAGCACTACCTGATCGAAAAAATCATGCATACATATTACAGATTAATGCTTAAGACCCGCACAATATACAGTAACTTCCAATCTGCCTGCTCTTCCTCTTCGGGTAGAAGAGAGAATACAAAGAGTCTAAATTACCACACCGCTTTATAGAATCATCTTCTTAACGAGGTGTTGCTATATGAATCTATTCCAAATACCATCATGCACGTATAGTAATAATATCAATGTTACAGCAGCCTGCTGCGTACAGAAAAAATCGTTCGGAATGATGTCTTCAGTATATTATAGTGGTCGCAATAATCATTGAATTCGCGAGCTGGTATCTCAACGGCGCCATCTACGGGAACGCGTGAACAGGTTGAGCAGCGTGACCAACCACAGCAGACTGGACGGGTGGCGGCCGCCGCTGCGGGGCTGGACAGTGCGGTCATCTCGGACAAAGGAAATCACTGCTTGACCAATCACAGGCCACGGATTGGATCCGTCCCGGGTCTAGGGATCCATCGTCCGCGATATAAACTTGTTGCTTTCTGTGTGAAGTTGTTGCTTCGTGTGTAAAGTTGTTGTCTTTTTGGTAAAGTTGTTGTTCCCATAGTGGGTGGGTTGTAGAAAGCAACAACTTTACACATTTCTTTGGTGAAGTTTGGTGTAGGAAAGATTCTATGCACTATTTGGCATGACCAGCATATAGCCAATTTTGCGCAGATTAAGCACCCGCAGTACACATGTTGGAGTAATTAAGTCTGGATAATATCTTGCTGTTTGACATTGGGTTTAGTATTGGGAAGTGAGAAACAAAAAAGCAATCAATCAATCAATCAATCAAATAAAGAAAGAAAGAAAGAAAGAAAGAAAGAAAGAAAGAATAGTATCGACAATTCAATTCATTTATTTTCATTTTCAACGTAACACAAGATAAATCAGGTATTACATCATAAACAAAAACATTTGCCTTTGCAATAGATAAATGATATCCATAAACATAAGAGCGCATACTGGCAAAAAAAAAAAGAAAAGAAAAAGAAAGAAGAAATGACACAAAGTCATGCTTCAGTTGTATGCAAGCAAGAAGGTATGGTTTCTCTAACGCATAATAAATCTTTACAAATGAATTTCAGCTGCAGCGCGTTAGGAAACGGCGACGAAGGTAGATAATACGTGTAAAAGTTTAACAGGCACTGAAAAGAAATAAGGGAGGTTAGCAGCTATTTCGTGAGACACGCAACAGAATATGTATAGCTACAGGAGCTTTTCTGGATCTGGTTTGATTACAAAAAGAAAAGAAAAGTTATCAATAAAATATTTACAGAGAATTATTAATGTGTTTCATTTTTACACGCAGTTCAAGGACAAAATCAGGGTGATATTGGACAGAAATCTGTCTACCGCCATCTGGTGGCAAAAAACCATTATTCCACCACGGCCGGCAGGCAGAGCCGTCACGCCCGCCTGAATTGATGCTTCTGCTAATCCTCATCTAATTTGCATGAACTGTGCGAGCGGATCCTCCGAACGCGTATAAAAGAGGAGAGGGGGCAGGTGACCATAACATTTCTCTTTCAGAGCAACGTCGAATTCGCACCCGCTTAGTCTAATCAACGCTCACAATGGCTCCTCCATCCGGACAAGTTGCCAAGAAGGGTTCCAAGAAAGCTGCCAAGGCTCCCCGGCCCAATGCCGACAAGAAGAGGCGTAGGAAGAGGAAGGAGAGCTACGGCATCTACATCTACAAGGTTCTGAAGCAAGTCCACCCAGATACTGGAATTTCGAGTCGCGCCATGTCCATCATGAACAGCTTCGTCAACGACATTTTCGAACGCATCGCCGCCGAAGCTGCCCGTCTCGGTCAGTACAACAAGAAGTCGACCATCAGCAGCCGTGAAGTGCAGACCGCAGTGCGCCTCCTTCTCCCCGGAGAACTGGCAAAGCACGCCGTCAGCGAGGGCACCAAAGCTGTCACCAAGTACACTACATCCAAGTAGATGTCCACAGTCGCCTCTAATCCAAACGGCCCTTATCAGGGCCACCACATAACCAAGAAAGAATATCCAACTGTTGTATGAAATCATAATTATATCCTAATTATAACGAATCAAAAAGCTAGTACTTTACACACCAGACTAGAAATACAAATCATTGCTTGCTTAGTGATTTCAGATTGTCTGCTTATTCATATTAGCTTCTCGTGTTAACATAATGTACTCATTAATTAGTTGAATGAAAGCACTACCTGATCGAAAAAATCATGCATACATATTACAGATTAATGCTTAAGACCCGCACAATATACAGTAACTTCCAATCTGCCTGCTCTTCCTCTTCGGGTAGAAGAGAGAATACAAAGAGTCTAAATTACCACACCGCTTTATAGAATCATCTTCTTAACGAGGTGTTGCTATATGAATCTATTCCAAATACCATCATGCACGTATAGTAATAATATCAATGTTACAGCAGCCTGCTGCGTACAGAAAAAATCGTTCGGAATGATGTCTTCAGTATATTATAGTGGTCGCAATAATCATTGAATTCGCGAGCTGGTATCTCAACGGCGCCATCTACGGGAACGCGTGAACAGGTTGAGCAGCGTGACCAACCACAGCAGACTGGACGGGTGGCGGCCGCCGCTGCGGGGCTGGACAGTGCGGTCATCTCGGACAAAGGAAATCACTGCTTGACCAATCACAGGCCACGGATTGGATCCGTCCCGGGTCTAGGGATCCATCGTCCGCGATATAAAATGGGAGCTGAATGTCCGGCGGTTTCATTCTCTTCCCAACTCCGCATCGAAAAAACTCCCTACTCGTTACCTGAAGAAAACATGGCTCGCACCAAGCAGACGGCTCGCAAGTCGACTGGAGGCAAGGCTCCTCGCAAGCAACTGGCTACGAAGGCTGCTCGCAAGAGTGCCCCCGCCACCGGAGGAGTGAAGAAACCTCATCGCTATAGGCCCGGCACAGTCGCACTTCGTGAGATTCGCCGCTACCAGAAGAGCACCGAACTTCTCATCCGCAAACTTCCCTTCCAGCGACTTGTTCGTGAGATTGCTCAGGATTTCAAGACCGAGCTGCGCTTCCAAAGCTCTGCTGTCATGGCCCTCCAAGAAGCGAGCGAGGCTTACCTCGTGGGTCTGTTCGAAGACACCAACCTGTGCGCCATCCACGCCAAGCGGGTCACCATCATGCCCAAGGACATTCAGCTGGCCCGTCGCATCCGGGGAGAGAGGGCGTAGAGAGAGGCCTGTCCTCCGTGGTCGCACCACCCAACACAACGGCTCTTTTCAGAGCCACCACATTATCAAGAAAGAATATCATGGTTCATACAATATTCTGTTTGTTATTCTTAGTTGTAAAAAAGTAGAGGCTAGGATGATGTAAGATATTTATATATTTAAAAGTGCACACGTAGTTGAACGGAAATAAAAATTGAGAACAAGAAAAAAAAAATGTCGACAAACCAAAAAGATAAATGAAATGCCCGTAAAGTAGGGAATATCTGTCCCCGCCCCCTTCTTCATATGAAACGCAGTCGACGGTGATTATGTACCTCGCAACTGAATCCATATGTAATTGAGACGAGAAGGGGTCTATTAGGTGCTTAATAGAGAGAGAGAGAGAGAGAGGGGGGGGGGGGGTAGATAGATAGGGAGATAGAAGGAGTGAGGGGGGGGATTAGTCAAAGTAAAACTATATGGCCAAGGAAAGAAAAAAAAAGTTTGTGACGTCAATTCTGAGTCTATTCATCAATGTGTTGACGTGATCTGAATGCTGATTCAACTGAAAGTGTGTATTCACAATTGCTTTATCGTGAAATATGATATACGGATAGCCGCCTCGATACAACTAGCTGAAGTGAAGCACTACACACTGTGCCGAGTTAGCCAGCAAGAGGGCAGCAAACAGCGCTTGTGTCCGCACTGGCAGCAGAAGCTGCCCACGGCTACCACCGGCTACGCTGATTGGTCGACCGGTCAACAAAAGGATCTTGACCCGCTGGATCCCCGAGCGGGGTATAAATGGGTGCGGAAACAATCAGCGGGGATCACACTCTCAGTTGAATCAGCATTCAGATCACGTCAACACATTTGTCTCTCCGTCTCCAATCATGTCTGGACGAGGAAAATCTGGCAAGGCTCGCACCAAGGCCAAGTCTCGATCATCACGCGCCGGCCTGCAGTTCCCCGTCGGCCGAGTTCATCGCTTCCTTCGTAAAGGCAACTACGCCCAGAGAGTAGGCGCTGGTGCACCAGTGTACCTAGCTGCTGTTCTCGAGTACCTGACCGCTGAGATTCTGGAGCTGGCCGGCAACGCCGCCCGCGATAACAAGAAGACAAGGATCATCCCGCGACATCTTCAACTTGCCGTTCGCAACGACGAAGAGCTGAACAAGCTGCTGGGAGGCGTGACAATCGCTCAGGGTGGTGTACTGCCAAACATCCAGGCCGTGCTTCTGCCGAAGAAGACTGCAAAGTCCAGTTAGAGACTTCACGGCTCTTTTCAACCAAACGGCCCTTATCAGGGCCACCACATTTTCCAGAAAGAATACATTCAATTCATCATGCTATTTTGTGTTGTGTTGAAATTTCCGTGTTTTTTTTTTGTCTTTCTCTCTCTCTCTCTCTCTCTCTCTCTAATTATCCTTACTTGAATCACACATAAATAGAAAATGTAGAGAAAGGAAGAAATACAGTGATGAAAATAAAGGAAGAAATATAATGATAGACATATAAGGTGACAATGCACAATATTATATAAGGAGACAAAATAGATAAGGGATAAGCATAAAATAAACACTAAAATATATAAGGTGGCAATACATACCATTAGATGAGGAGAGAAGATGGAGAATGAATAGGCATATAATAGAGTATAAAAATAAGCAAGAATTAAGTAACAAGAATTTCGGAAGAATTTATGAATTTATAAAAAATGCACAGATGATAAATCGTCAGGCGAGGCCGTTTTGAGGTTAAAAAGAAGGGATTAAGATAAAAGAGTAATTCATCGACAGCATATAGAGAACAGCACAGCCACATGTATGTAGGAAATTTGTGTGTTTGATTGCGTTAATGCTCTAGTGTTTGTGCGTTTCCTGTCTAAAATTGTTGCAGTTTTCGGCATGTTGTAATATAAAACAGCTGCCTTAGGGAAACACGTGGATAAAACAAATGGAGCAGAAATGTAAATCAAGTAATATGAAACAGGGAACAGACGTGGAAGCACATTAGGCAGAGCGTTCTCCACGACGCCATGCCCGAGATGTCCGGTGATTCCTTCGAGGTACGCAATGAGCTGATAAAGCGACAGTGCGAAGGTTGCGAGTCATTAGTTTTGTTCCACTACTCTCTGAATCACTACGTATCGCATCGATTGTTATCGTGATGGCGGCTTCGGAAGCAGCAAAGAAGACGACCAAGAAGAAAGCGCCCGAGCATCCACCGACTCAGGTGATGGTCAATGCTGCTATCGGCGCACTGAAGGAGCGGAATGGATCTTCGCTTCAGGCCATTAAGAAGTACATCGCAGCCAACTACAAAGTAGGCGATATGGACCGACAGACCATCTTCATCAAGCGAGCTCTGCGGAAAGGGGTTGCCAACGAGACACTGGTTCAGACGAAAGGTGTCGGGGCATCTGGCTCTTTCAAGCTGAACGTCAAGGCAGCAAAGGCAGAGGCGGCGGAGAAGGCACGAAAAGAGAAGCAGAAGGCAAAGGCCAAGGCTGACCGCGAGAAGACCAAGGCAAAGGCAGCCGCAAAGAAAGAGAAGGCGGTCGCCAAGAAGGCCAAAGCTGCAGCAGAAAAGAAGGAGAAGAAGCAGAAGAAGGCGACAAAGAAGAAGCCGGCAAAGAAGACAGCGACCAAGTCGGAGAAAACGAAGACGCCCAAGAAGAAGACCGCAGCAAAGAAGCCATCCAAGAAGACAACCCCGAAGAAAGTGGCGAAGAAGACGACCACCAAGTCCAAGGCGGCAAAACCAAAGAAGCCTGCTGCCAAGAAGGGTGCCAAATAAGTTTTATTTGCACCTCACATCAAAAATCAAACGGCTCTTTTAAGAGCCACCACAAACCCAAGAAAGAATAATTGTATTAAGTAGTCGATGCACTGAGAAAAGAAGAAGAAGAAGAAGAAGAAGAAGAAAGAAATACACGCATGCACAGACACACAAAACGGGGAAAATAGAAAGGAATAGTTTACAAAAACAGAAATCATTCTATATTGGTGAATTTATGTCGAAAAGGAGAGAAATGGTAGATGAAGGCACAATTGAGGAGTTTTATGTGTTACTCAATAGCAAACAATTGTGTGAGAGCTAACGAAAATAGGCTAAATAGAATGTGAGCGGGGGAAGGTGATGGTTTTCGTTTAGGAGAGAAGTTTTACTCTGAAAAATCGTTTCAAACTCGAAATCATGTGAGTGTGAGTGTATGTGTATATATGCATATCTGCCACTCCATATCTATGTAGCTTTATGCTGTCAATATTATCATACGTGTATTTCATTTGTTCATTTCTTTAGGTAATGTGCGACAGAGTAATGTATGTGATGTGACACAGTGCCCGTCCGACTCGCGGTGCAGCTGGTCTGGTCAACGCAACGGACGGCCGTGAGGTGGCGCACTCGATCCAGCCGGATGTCGTGCAGGCGGATCGTGGGCTGGCCGCGGCGGACAGTAGGAGAATGGGGCGTCGCCCTCCATGTCCGCAAAGCGGTTACTTAAAACCTGTTCGGTCAGGTGCAGTGTCATCATTCGGCTTTTGGATTTCTCATCAGCTATACCACAATCAACTCGCACCATCATGTCTGGACGCGGTAAAGGAGGCAAAGGACTAGGAAAGGGAGGAGCAAAGCGGCACCGCAAAGTTCTTCGTGATAACATCCAGGGCATCACCAAGCCAGCAATCCGTCGTCTGGCAAGAAGGGGCGGAGTGAAGAGAATCTCGGGCCTCATCTACGAAGAAACCCGCGGAGTCCTGAAAGTCTTCCTTGAGAACGTGATCCGCGATGCAGTGACATACTGCGAGCATGCCAAACGCAAGACGGTTACTGCCATGGACGTCGTTTACGCATTGAAGAGGCAGGGACGCACACTCTACGGATTTGGCGGCTAGAATTCAACGGCCTCCTACACCACAAAACAACGGCTCTTTTCAGAGCCACCACATTATCAAGAAAGAATACACTTTATGAAACAAATTTCCACATCTCTTTCATTTGTTATTACGACACGTCAGGTCATATTCTATGGACCGAACGTCATTATGAAAAGCACGTTTGAATCAATGCTCAAACCTCGTCATTATATTGTACTGAAATAATTTCCCCATCTTTATATAACATCGTACATATTTCTAGTTCAGATTTTTTTTTTTTTTTTCTGTTCTGTGGCAATCATGCTCATAAAAAACGCCTCCACTGCACGCTGTATAGAGTTTACTGGTTGTAAATGACGATGGCATAACGACTATGGCATGTTTTTGCTCATCACAGCCCCCAGTTGCAAATAGGGAAAGAGAGAGAGAGAGAGAGATGGAGAGAGAGAGGAATTTCTCTCAAGTAATGTTGTTGTTTTGGCTTCTGTAATGTTGTTGTCATACGATTGTAAACTTGTTGCTTTCTGTGTGAAGTTGTTGCTTCGTGTGTAAAGTTGTTGTCTTTTTGGTAAAGTTGTTGTTCCCATAGTGGGTGGGTTGTAGAAAGCAACAACTTTACACATTTCTTTGGTGAAGTTTGGTGTAAAAGATTCTATGCACTATTTGGCATGACCAGCATATAGCCAATTTTGCGCAGATTAAGCACCCGCAGTACACATGTTGGAGTAATGAAGTCTGGATAATATCTTGCTGTTTGACATTGGGTTAGTATTGGGTAGTGAGAAACAAAAAAGCAATCAATCAATCAATCAAAAATAAAGAAAGAAAGAAAAAGAAAGAAAGAATAGTATCGACAATTCAATTCATTTATTTTCATTTTCAACGTAACACAAGATAAATCAGGTATTACATCATAAACAAAAACATTTGCCTTTGCAATAGATAAATGATATCCATAATTATAAGAGCGCATACTGGCCAAAAAAAAAAAAAAAAGAAAAAGAAAGAAGAAATGACACAAAGTCATGCTTCAGTTGTATGCAAGCAAGAAGGTATGGTTTCTCTAACGCATAATAAATCTTTACAAATGAATTTCAGCTGCAGCGCGTTAGGAAACGGCGACGAAGGTAGATAATACGTGTAAAAGTTTAACAGGCACTGAAAAGAAATAAGGGAAGATAGCAGCTATTTCGTGAGACACGCAACAGAATATGTATAGTTACATGAGCTTTTCTGGATCTGGTTTGATTACAAGAAGAAAAGAAAAGTTATCAATAAAATATTTACAGAGAATTATTCATGTGTTTCATTTTTACACGCAGTTCAAGGACAAAATTAGGGTGATATTGACAGAAATCTGTCTACCGCCATCTGGTGGCAAAAAAAAAAAAAACATTATTCCACCACGGCCGGCAGGTAGAGCCGTCACGCCCGCCTGAATCGATGCTTCTGCTAATCCTCATCTAATTTGCATGAACTGTGCGAGCGGATCCTCCGAACGCGTATAAAAGAGGGAAGGGGGCAGTTGACCATAACATTTCTCTTTCAGAGCAACGTCGAATTCGCACCCGCTTAGTCTAATCAACGCTCACAATGGCTCCTCCATCCGGACAAGTTGCCAAGAAGGGTTCCAAGAAAGCTGCCAAGGCTCCCCGGCCCAATGCCGACAAGAAGAGGCGTAGGAAGAGGAAGGAGAGCTACGGCATCTACATCTACAAGGTTCTGAAGCAAGTCCACCCAGATACTGGAATTTCGAGTCGCGCCATGTCCATCATGAACAGCTTCGTCAACGACATTTTCGAACGCATCGCCGCCGAAGCTGCCCGTCTCGGTCAGTACAACAAGAAGTCGACCATCAGCAGCCGTGAAGTGCAGACCGCAGTGCGCCTCCTTCTCCCCGGAGAACTGGCAAAGCACGCCGTCAGCGAGGGCACCAAAGCTGTCACCAAGTACACTACATCCAAGTAGATGTCCACAGTCGACTCTAATCCAAACGGCCCTTATCAGGGCCACCACATAACCAAGAAAGAATATCCAACTGTTGTATGAAATCATAATCATATCCTAATTATAACGAATCAAAAAACTAGCACTTTGCACACCAGACTAGAAATACAAATCATTGCTTGCTTAGTGATTTCAGATTGTCTGCTTATTTATATTTGCTTCTCGTGTTAACATAATGTACTCATTAATTAGTTGAATGAAAGCACTACCTGATCGAAACATGGTAAGATCATGCAAACATATTACAGATTAATGCTTAAGACCCGCACAATATACATTAACTTCCAATCTGCCTGCTCTTCCTCTTCGGGTAGAAGAGAGAATACAAAAGAGTCTAAATTATCACACCGCATTATAGAATCATCTTCTTAACGAGGTGTTGCTATATGAATCTATTCCAAATACCATCATGCACGTATAGTAATAATATCACTGTTACAGCAGCCTGCTGCGTACAGAAAAAAAAAATCGTTCGGAATGATGTCTTCAGTATACAATATAGTGGTCGCAATAATCATTGAATTCGCGAGCTGGTATCTCAACGGCGCCATCTACGGGAACGCGTGAACAGGTTGAGCAGCGTGACCAACCATAGCAGACTGGACGGGTGGCGGCCGCCGCTGCGGGGCTGGACAGTGCGGTCATCTCGGACAAAGGAAATCACTGCTTGACCAATCACAGGCCACGGATTGGATCCGTCCCGGGTCTAGGGATCCATCGTCCGCGATATAAAATGGGAGCTGAATGTCCGGCGGTTTCCGAGTGATTGCTTGAACTATCTCCAGCTCCAGCTCCAGCTTCAGCTTTACAAAAGAATCTCAAGGTTACTGCTCCAGGTCATTATCGACTTGGTACCATTGCACTTAGTATTTTTAAATATAAAGTGCCTTTCGCCCTATTACACTTGGTATTTTTCAATATAGAGTGTAATCACCCGCATTTAGGCCCTGCCGAAATGCCCCATCAGCCATCACAGAAGAGGACCTTATCTACAAGCAACGAATGGAAGATTCACACGAACAAGAGGAATCGCCGCAGCTCAGCATCGGTCAACTCATCGTTCAGGGAGGAGCTCAACCTGTCGTCGGATTCAGACTCCAGCATGACAGCAACAGCCTCATCAACACCAGCCAAGACGGAACCAAGCAGCCAAGCAGTGAAGATCCATCCGCGACCCAAGTACCAGATTGTTCTCACAGAGACAATCACATCTCAGGCACTTGGGTTGCTCCATCTTCAAAAGCACTTCGGGAAGCTACGCATCAAGACACATCGGAACACCAAGGGGACCACCATCATCCAGCCGCTCGACCAGGAATCATCGGAAACTCTACAGAAGCTCACCAAGGAAGATGCCAGCCCAGTCCGCCTTCGTCTCACCAACCGCGACTACGTGACAGCAGTGCTCAGCAGGATTCCAGTACAACTATCGCCAGAGGACATCATCGCCGTCATCCCGGAAGTCACCGCAGCAGAGAGATGTACCCGCTACGACCCAGCAACGAAGACAACCATCCCGACAAGATCCATGAAGGTGTCATGGACTTCCAGCGACCCACTTCCCAGCATCGTGAAGGCAGGCTTCCTCGGCAACTTCGAAGCACGACTTTGGACGCCACCCCCGACTCGCTGCTACAGATGTCAGAGCTTCGGACACGTCGCGAGGGATTGTCAACGCCAGGAAAAGTGCGGAATCTGCGCCGAACATCATCCTACGAAGATCTGCCTACAGAAGAGGAACAGCAACCAGGAGACCACCAGGAGATGCGCCAACTGCAAGGGGAACCATGTCGCAGCTTCAGCCGCCTGCCCAGTTCGCCGAGAGAAAGCCAGGGAAATCACCAACGCCAGATGCCCAGCACCACGACCGGAACCAGCACCAGCACCAACAATGGAAGACTTCCCCGAGCTTCCCGCAGCACCAGCCAAGATCACCCAGGAGGAACCAGCCCAGCAGCCAGCCCAGCAGCCAGCCCAGCAACCAGCCAAGAAGGAGTCAACCAAGAAGCCAGCCCAGCAACCAGCCAAGAAACCAGCCAAGAAGACACCACAACAACCAGCCAAGAAACCAGCACAGCAGCCAGCCAAGCAACCAACTCAGCAACCAGCCAAGAAATCAGCATGGTCTACCCAGCAGCCATCCAAGCAACCAGCCCGTCAACAGCAGCCAGCCACCACCAACCAACCAGCCAGCCCAGAGATGACCTCTATCCAAGCAGCACTCCAGTCCATCCCAGCAACCGGAGAACCAGCAATGCAAATGATGATGCACCTGCTCACCCTCGTCATCCAGATGGTACAGCAACTCACAGCCAGACTCGACCGCATGTAAGAGACATCCGCCTTCTTCACTTCAACGCACAAGGAGCCAACAACAAGACAGCCACCATCCAGCAAGTAATTTATCAGGATCAACTCGACATCGTCTGCCTACACGACACCCGTCTGCTTCCTCATCAAGTCATCCCAGCCAAGTCAAGACTCACGATCGCGAACTTCGACATCTACCACCGCCCGATGAACGACAAGGATCATGGAACATGGACAGCCATCAGAAGAGACTTCCCAAGCCAAGACGTCACCAACCAGTTCAACTTCGGCCCCAACACAGACCACATCAGCGTCCGGATTCATCTTAGAAGATCTTCCTTCATCGTCCATAACATCTACAGCATCGACGGTCGTCCTGATCTACGCCAAGCTCTCACCAGCCAAGAACCATCAATCATCTGCGGAGACGTCAACGCACATCATCTAGTATGGGGACCTACACAAGACAACCGCGGCGAAGCCCTCCTGGACCAGATAGAAGGCTCCGGCACCCACACAATCCTCAACACCGGAGAACCAACCCACATCAGTGGAACAGGAATCGACGTCACCATAGCATCAAACGAATTAGCAGCAAAGTGCGACTGGGCACTTCATCCTTTCCTCGTCAGCGACCACAACGCCATCATCACTACGATACGGAACTCACCATCTCCACTGCCACCAGTACTCAAGACCAAGTGGTGTCTTCGCAAAGCCGACTGGAACAGCTACTCATCGGAAATCGCAACCTACATGGAACTCAACCCGCCACCGGAAGTCAACACAAGCCTGGACAACAAAGTCGCCTACATCTCAGAAGTCATCAACGCAGCAGCAGCCAAGACCATCCCAAGAACCAAGCCAGGATATCGCCGCAAGGATTCATGGTACTACAACGACGCAATCAAGATCACCAAGAACGAAGTCAACTACTGCCTCAAGAATCTTCGAAGGAACCCATCTCAAGAACATCGCGCTCAACTATCAGAAGCCAGCAACCTACATCGCCGAACCTGCCAAGAAGCAAGACACCAAGCCTGGATCGAATGGACAGAGGAACTCAACGAGGAATCTACTGGAAAAGACTTATGGAATCGCATCAAGACGGTCAGCGGACGCAACCCAGCACCACCAACACATCCAGATCCCAGGAGCAAAGCTGAAGAACTCTGCAAATCCTTCGCTCAACGCTCTAGCTCCGACAACCTACCAGATGACATCAAGGACAACATGCGGACACTCGCCGGCCCAAGACAACAACGAGCAGCAGCAGCCATCCAAGAGGAACACCAGACAGATGCACCCTTCACTCTTCAAGAATTCAACCAAGCAGCCAGCCACCGACAAGATACATCACCAGGCGACGACGGCATCTCCTTCTCGATGATAGCAAGATCTCCAGATGTCTTCAAGCTCTACATTCTTCAAGTTATCAACGACTCATGGAACCAGATGCAACTACCCAAGACGTGGAAAGACGCCAACATCACCGCCATCCCGAAACCAGCTCAAGACGCCTTCAGACCAATCTCTCTACTCTCGTGTGTCAACAAGATCATGGAAAAGATGGTACTTCACCGGATCAACTACGCAGCACGGCCGTTCCATCAGAACCTTCTAGGATTTCGACAACAAGTGGGAACTCAAGACGCCATCGCAACAGTCATCAGCACCATCTCCAACGTCAAGAACTCAAGCGCCAGACGGAAAGCAACAGCAGTCTTCTTAGATTTGGAAAAGGCCTTCGAACTCGCAAACAAGGACGCAATCATCGACGCAATGATCGACTCAGGACTTCGTGGAAAGCTACTCGGATGGTGCCAAGACTTCCTCTCCAATCGACGAGCGCGAGTACAGTTTCAAGGACACTTCTCCAGCTACCAGATCTTCGAGAACGGAACACCTCAAGGAAGCGCACTCAGCCCAACACTCTTCAACTTCCTAGTGGATCAGATTCTTCGAAACACCCAACTACCCAAGCTCACCAAGATGATCGCCTACGCCGACGACCTAGTCATCGTGTCAACCTGCAACTCAATCCGCAGCAGTCAGGGAGCTCTTCAACATCTTCAGGAATCAACCAAGGATCTAGGACTCAAGTTTTCTACAACCAAGACCAAGGCCATGTACTTCAACCCGACGACACCAGCATTCAACCTTCGCCTCAACGAGCAAGACATCGAGTGGGTCAACGAATACAAGTACCTGGGACTCATCATCGACCGCCGCCTCACCTTCTACAGTCACTCCAAGCGCATCTCCAAGCAAATTCGATGTCGACTCAACGCCATGAGAGCAATCAGCGGACTTCAAGGAGGAGCCAACGCCATCGTTCTTCAGCGCATCTACCAGACCACCGTCAGACCAATCCTGGACTACGCCTTCATCGCTACATCCTTCGCATCCAAGAGGGTGAAAGATCAACTCGAAGTCATCCAGAACAAAGCTGCCCGACTCATCCTTGGAACTCAACCCTGGACATGTACTCAAGCCTGCCTTCACGAACTGGGACTCATGCCGCTTCATCTTCGGCATGATGCACTCCTCGCGATCTTCACCGACAAAGTTCTACGGAAACCAAGCCACCCTCTGCATCAAGACATCAAGTCAGCTCTACAGAAGAACAGGACAGCTTTCAAGGACAGCACGTGGCTCCTCACAACAGCAGACAACTGGCGCATGCACACACCAGCAGAAGACTACCTACCGGAAACTCAGGAGCAAGTCATCGAGCCACCATGGAACAAGCCTGCAGCAGATCTTCGAATCTTCAAGCCCTACGACAGCAAGAACAACGCCGACAACGACATCGTCAAGGAATCAGCCTACAAGAGCATCGCAGAAGCAGAAGAAGGTCACCCATCACCACCACTTGTCTACTACACAGATGGATCAGTCAACACAGACGGCACAGCAGGATTCGCCTTCGTCTCTCCACATTCGACATCATCTTTTCGAGCACCAGACGGATCTTCAACAGTACAGACTGAACTCGCAGCCATCAGAGAAGCCATCATCGACTCCAAGACCCAGCCTGAGGACATCATCGTTATCCACACAGACAGCCAAGGCGCCATCGAGAACATCAGGAAACCACATCGGGACAACCTACGACTCAACAAAGACATCCAACAGAACATGCGATCGACCAACAAGAAGTACGTCATCAACTGGATACCAAGCCACATCGGAATACCAGGAAATGAGGAAGCAGACGCAGCAGCCAAGACGGGAACTCAGAAACCAGTACCAGACGTCGTCATCAGGATTAGCAAACGCCAAACCAAGACACACTTCCGACAGATAGCAGAGGCCAGATGGAGGAACATCATCCGGCAGAGCCAGAGCGACTCACTGAAGTGGAACACAGGCCTACACAATACCAGAGAATCGAAGGAAACACTCAACAGGCTACCAAGGAGAACTCAGTACTACATCAATAGGATCAGGACGAAAACCAAGACCATCCGACAGATCATAGAGAAATCAACAGACTGCGCCTACTGCAATCAAGAAATCAGGTGTCAACACACGCACGATCTCACCGAGTGTCCGCGAACTTCATCTCTACGCCAACGTCTTCTACAGCAACTACCAATCCAGGACCACGTCATCGAGAAGGAACAGCTTGCAATCAACATCATCAGGAATCAGACGATCAGGAACTATCAAGAACTTCAACACTACAAGCCAGGATAAACACCTAAGGATCATCATAGTACTCCAGGGGACAAGATCTTCATCAGTGTCCCATCCTACAAGGGAAACCTACATCCATCCATAGAGGCCTGTCCTCCGTGGTCGCACCACCCAACACAACGGCTCTTTTCAGAGCCACCACATTATCAAGAAAGAATATCATGGTTCATACAATATTCTGTTTGTTATTCTTAGTTGTAAAAAAGTAGAGGCTAGGATGATGTAAGATATTTATATATTTAAAAGTGCACACGTAGTTGAACGGAAATAAAAATTGAGAACAAGAAAAAAAAAAATGTCGACAAACCAAAAAGATAAATGAAATGCCCGTAAAGTAGGGAATATCTGTCCCCGCCCCCTTCTTCATATGAAACGCAGTCGACGGTGATTATGTACCTCGCAACTGAATCCATATGTAATTGAGACGAGAAGGGGTCTATTAGGTGCTTAATAGAGAGAGAGAGAGAGAGAGAGGGGGGGGGTAGATAGATAGGGAGATAGAAGGAGTGAGGGGGGGGGGATTAGTCAAAGTAAAACTATATGGCCAAGGAAAGAAAAAAAAAGTTTGTGACGTCAATTCTGAGTCTATTCATCAATGTGTTGACGTGATCTGAATGCTGATTCAACTGAAAGTGTGTATTCACAATTGCTTTATCGTGAAATATGATATACGGATAGCCGCCTCGATACAACTAGCTGAAGTGAAGCACTACACACTGTGCCGAGTTAGCCAGCAAGAGGGCAGCAAACAGCGCTTGTGTCCGCACTGGCAGCAGAAGCTGCCCACGGCTACCACCGGCTACGCTGATTGGTCGACCGGTCAACAAAAGGATCTTGACCCGCTGGATCCCCGAGCGGGGTATAAATGGGTGCGGAAACAATCAGCGGGGATCACACTCTCAGTTGAATCAGCATTCAGATCACGTCAACACATTTGTCTCTCCGTCTCCAATCATGTCTGGACGAGGAAAATCTGGCAAGGCTCGCACCAAGGCCAAGTCTCGATCATCACGCGCCGGCCTGCAGTTCCCCGTCGGCCGAGTTCATCGCTTCCTTCGTAAAGGCAACTACGCCCAGAGAGTAGGCGCTGGTGCACCAGTGTACCTAGCTGCTGTTCTCGAGTACCTGACCGCTGAGATTCTGGAGCTGGCCGGCAACGCCGCCCGCGATAACAAGAAGACAAGGATCATCCCGCGACATCTTCAACTTGCCGTTCGCAACGACGAAGAGCTGAACAAGCTGCTGGGAGGCGTGACAATCGCTCAGGGTGGTGTACTGCCAAACATCCAGGCCGTGCTTCTGCCGAAGAAGACTGCAAAGTCCAGTTAGAGACTTCACGGCTCTTTTCAACCAAACGGCCCTTATCAGGGCCACCACATTTTCCAGAAATAATACATTCAATTCATCATGCTATTTTGTGTTGTGTTGAAATTTCCGTGTTTTTTTTGTCTTTCTCTCTCTCTCTCTCTCTCTCTCTCTAATTATCCTTACTTGAATCACACATAAATAGAAAATGTAGAGAAAGGAAGAAATACAGTGATGAAAATAAAGGAAGAAATATAATGATAGACATATAAGGTGACAATGCACAATATTATATAAGGAGACAAAATAGATAAGGGATAAGCATAAAATAAACACTAAAATATATAAGGTGGCAATACATACCATTAGATGAGGAGAGAAGATGGAGAATGAATAGGCATATAATAGAGTATAAAAATAAGCAAGAATTAAGTAACAAGAATTTCGGAAGAATTTATGAATTTATAAAAAATGCACAGATGATAAATCGTCAGGCGAGGCCGTTTTGAGGTTAAAAAGAAGGGATTAAGATAAAAGAGTAATTCATCGACAGCATATAGAGAACAGCACAGCCACATGTATGTAGGAAATTTGTGTGTTTGATTGCGTTAATGCTCTAGTGTTTGTGCGTTTCCTGTCTAAAATTGTTGCAGTTTTCGGCATGTTGTAATATAAAACAGCTGCCTTAGGGAAACACGTGGATAAAACAAATGGAGCAGAAATGTAAATCAAGTAATATGAAACAGGGAACAGACGTGGAAGCACATTAGGCAGAGCGTGCGAGTCATTAGTTTTGTTCCACTACTCTCTGAATCACTACGTATCGCATCGATTGTTATCGTGATGGCGGCTTCGGAAGCAGCAAAGAAGACGACCAAGAAGAAAGCGCCCGAGCATCCACCGACTCAGGTGATGGTCAATGCTGCTATCGGCGCACTGAAGGAGCGGAATGGATCTTCGCTTCAGGCCATTAAGAAGTACATCGCAGCCAACTACAAAGTAGGAGATATGGACCGACAGACCATCTTCATCAAGCGAGCTCTGCGGAAAGGGGTTGCCAACGAGACACTGGTTCAGACGAAAGGTGTCGGGGCATCTGGCTCTTTCAAGCTGAACGTCAAGGCAGCAAAGGCAGAGGCGGCGGAGAAGGCACGAAAAGAGAAGCAGAAGGCAAAGGCCAAGGCTGACCGCGAGAAGACCAAGGCAAAGGCAGCCGCAAAGAAAGAGAAGGCGGTCGCCAAGAAGGCCAAAGCTGCAGCAGAAAAGAAGGAGAAGAAGCAGAAGAAGGCGACAAAGAAGAAGCCGGCAAAGAAGACAGCGACCAAGTCGGAGAAAACGAAGACGCCCAAGAAGAAGACCGCAGCAAAGAAGCCATCCAAGAAGACAACCCCGAAGAAAGTGGCGAAGAAGACGACCACCAAGTCCAAGGCGGCAAAACCAAAGAAGCCTGCTGCCAAGAAGGGTGCCAAATAAGTTTTATTTGCACCTCACATCAAAAATCAAACGGCTCTTTTAAGAGCCACCACAAACCCAAGAAAGAATAATTGTATTAAGTAGTCGATGCACTGAGAAAAGAAGAAGAAGAAGAAGAAGAAGAAGAAGAAGAAAGAAATACACGCATGCACAGAAACACAAAACGGGGAAAATAGAAAGGAATAGTTTACAAAAACAGAAATCATTCTATATTGGTGAATTTATGTCGAAAAGGAGAGAAATGGTAGATGAAGGCACAATTGAGGAGTTTTATGTGTTACTCAATAGCAAACAATTGTGTGAGAGCTAACGAAAATAGGCTAAATGGAATGTGAGCGGGGGAGGGTGATGGTTTTCGTTTAGGAGAGAAGTTTTACTCTGAAAAATCGTTTCAAACTCGAAATCATGTGAGTGTGAGTGTATGTGTATATATGCATATCTGCCACTCCATATCTATGTAGCTTTATGCTATCAATATTATCATACGTGTATTTCATTTGTTCATTTCTTTAGGTAATGTGCGACAGAGTAATGTATGTGATGTGACACAGTGCCCGTCCGACTCGCGGTGCAGCTGGTCTGGTCAACGCAACGGACGGCCGTGAGGTGGCGCACTCGATCCAGCCGGATGTCGTGCAGGCGGATCGTGGGCTGGCCGCGGCGGACAGTAGGAGAATGGGGCGTCGCCCTCCATGTCCGCAAAGCGGTTACTTAAAACCTGTTCGGTCAGGTGCAGTGTCATCATTCGGCTTTTGGATTTCTCATCAGCTATATCACAATCAACTCGCACCATCATGTCTGGACGCGGTAAAGGAGGCAAAGGACTAGGAAAGGGAGGAGCAAAGCGGCACCGCAAAGTTCTTCGTGATAACATCCAGGGCATCACCAAGCCAGCAATCCGTCGTCTGGCAAGAAGGGGCGGAGTGAAGAGAATCTCGGGCCTCATCTACGAAGAAACCCGCGGAGTCCTGAAAGTCTTCCTTGAGAACGTGATCCGCGATGCAGTGACATACTGCGAGCATGCCAAACGCAAGACGGTTACTGCCATGGACGTCGTTTACGCATTGAAGAGGCAGGGACGCACACTCTACGGATTTGGCGGCTAGAATTCAACGGCCTCCTGCACCACAAAACAACGGCTCTTTTCAGAGCCACCACATTATCAAGAAAGAATACACTTTATGTAACAAATTTCCACATCTCTTTCATTTGTTATTACGACACGTCAGGTCATATTCTATGGACCGAACGTCATTATTAAAAGCACGTTTGAATCAATGCTCAAACCTCGTCATTATATTGTACTGAAATAATTTCCCCATCTTTATATAACATCTTACATATTTCTAGTTCAGATTTTTGTTTTTTTTTTTCTGTTCTGTGGCAATCATGCTCATAAAAAACGCCTCCACTGCACGCTGTATAGAGTTTACTGGTTGTAAATGACGATGGCATAACGACTATGGCATGTTTTTGCTCATCACAGCCCCCAGTTGCAAATAGGGAAAGAGAGAGAGAGAGAGAGAGATGGAGAGAGAGAGGAATTTCTCTCAAGTAAAGTTGTTGTTTTGGCTTCTGTAATGTTGTTGTCATACGATTGTAAACTTGTTGCTTTCTGTGTGAAGTTGTTGCTTCGTGTGTAAAGTTGTTGTCTTTTTGGTAAAGTTGTTGTTCCCATAGTGGGTGGGTTGTAGAAAGCAACAACGTTACACATTTCTTTGGTGAAGTTTGGTGTAGGAAAGATTCTATGCACTATTTGGCATGACCAGCATATAGCCAATTTTGCGCAGATTAAGCACCCGCAGTACACATGTTGGAGTATTAAGTCTGGATAATATCTTGCTGTTTGACATTGGGTTTAGTATTGGGAAGTGAGAAACAAAAAAGCAATCAATCAATCAATCAAATAAAGAAAGAAAGAAAGAAAGAAAGAATAGTATCGACAATTCAATTCATTTATTTTCATTTTCAACGTAACACAAGATAAATCAGGTATTACATCATAAACAAAAAATTTGCCTTTGCAATAGATAAATGATATCCATAAACATAAGAGCGCATACTGGCAAAAAAAAAAAGAAAAGAAAAAGAAAGAAGAAATG
The DNA here is from genome assembly GCF_040938485.1 of Diadema antillarum. Taxonomy (NCBI): domain Eukaryota; kingdom Metazoa; phylum Echinodermata; class Echinoidea; order Diadematoida; family Diadematidae; genus Diadema; species Diadema antillarum. The sequence continues at coordinate 17,149 of NW_027271937.1, read as the reverse complement.
ACACAAAGTCATGCTTCAGTTGTATGCAAGCAAGAAGGTATGGTTTCTCTAACGCATAATAAATCTTTACAAATGAATTTCAGCTGCAGCGCGTTAGGAAACGGCGACGAAGGTAGATAATACGTGTAAAAGTTTAACAGGCACTGAAAAGAAATAAGGGAAGTTAGCAGCTATTTCGTGAGACACGCAACAGAATATGTATAGTTACAGGAGCTTTTCTGGATCTGGTTTGATTACAAAAAGAAAAGAAAAGTTATCAATAAAATATTTACAGAGAATTATTAATGTGTTTCATTTTTACACGCAGTTCAAGGACAAAATCAGGTTGATATTGGACAGAAATCTGTCTACCGCCATCTGGTGGCCAAAAACCATTATTCCACCACGGCCGGCAGGCAGAGCCGTCACGCCCGCCTGAATTGATGCTTCTGCTAATCCTCATCTAATTTGCATGAACTGTGCGAGCGGATCCTCCGAACGCGTATAAAAGAGGAGAGGGGGCAGGTGACCATAACATTTCTCTTTCAGAGCAACGTCGAATTCGCACCCGCTTAGTCTAATCAACGCTCACAATGGCTCCTCCATCCGGACAAGTTGCCAAGAAGGGTTCCAAGAAAGCTGCCAAGGCTCCCCGGCCCAATGCCGACAAGAAGAGGCGTAGGAAGAGGAAGGAGAGCTACGGCATCTACATCTACAAGGTTCTGAAGCAAGTCCACCCAGATACTGGAATTTCGAGTCGCGCCATGTCCATCATGAACAGCTTCGTCAACGACATTTTCGAACGCATCGCCGCCGAAGCTGCCCGTCTCGGTCAGTACAACAAGAAGTCGACCATCAGCAGCCGTGAAGTGCAGACCGCAGTGCGCCTCCTTCTCCCCGGAGAACTGGCAAAGCACGCCGTCAGCGAGGGCACCAAAGCTGTCACCAAGTACACTACATCCAAGTAGATGTCCACAGTCGCCTCTAATCCAAACGGCCCTTATCAGGGCCACCACATAACCAAGAAAGAATATCCAACTGTTGTATGAAATCATAATTATATCCTAATTATAACGAATCAAAAAGCTAGTACTTTACACACCAGACTAGAAATACAAATCATTGCTTGCTTAGTGATTTCAGATTGTCTGCTTATTCATATTAGCTTCTCGTGTTAACATAATGTACTCATTAATTAGTTGAATGAAAGCACTACCTGATCGAAAAAATCATGCATACATATTACAGATTAATGCTTAAGACCCGCACAATATACAGTAACTTCCAATCTGCCTGCTCTTCCTCTTCGGCTAGAAGAGAGAATACAAAGAGTCTAAATTACCACACCGCTTTATAGAATCATCTTCTTAACGAGGTGTTGCTATATGAATCTATTCCAAATACCATCATGCACGTATAGTAATAATATCAATGTTACAGCAGCCTGCTGCGTACAGAAAAAATCGTTCGGAATGATGTCTTCAGTATATTATAGTGGTCGCAATAATCATTGAATTCGCGAGCTGGTATCTCAACGGCGCCATCTACGGGAACGCGTGAACAGGTTGAGCAGCGTGACCAACCACAGCAGACTGGACGGGTGGCGGCCGCCGCTGCGGGGCTGGACAGTGCGGTCATCTCGAACAAAGGAAATCACTGCTTGACCAATCACAGGCCACGGATTGGATCCGTCCCGGGTCTAGGGATCCATCGTCCGCGATATAAAATGGGAGCTGAATGTCCGGCGGTTTCATTCTCTTCCCAACTCCGCATCGAAAAAACTCCCTACTCGTTACCTGAAGAAAACATGGCTCGCACCAAGCAGACGGCTCGCAAGTCGACTGGAGGCAAGGCTCCTCGCAAGCAACTGGCTACGAAGGCTGCTCGCAAGAGTGCCCCCGCCACCGGAGGAGTGAAGAAACCTCATCGCTATAGGCCCGGCACAGTCGCACTTCGTGAGATTCGCCGCTACCAGAAGAGCACCGAACTTCTCATCCGCAAACTTCCCTTCCAGCGACTTGTTCGTGAGATTGCTCAGGATTTCAAGACCGAGCTGCGCTTCCAAAGCTCTGCTGTCATGGCCCTCCAAGAAGCGAGCGAGGCTTACCTCGTGGGTCTGTTCGAAGACACCAACCTGTGCGCCATCCACGCCAAGCGGGTCACCATCATGCCCAAGGACATTCAGCTGGCCCGTCGCATCCGGGGAGAGAGGGCGTAGAGAGAGGCCTGTCCTCCGTGGTCGCACCACCCAACACAACGGCTCTTTTCAGAGCCACCACATTATCAAGAAAGAATATCATGGTTCATACAATATTCTGTTTGTTATTCTTAGTTGTAAAAAAGTAGAGGCTAGGATGATGTAAGATATTTATATATTTAAAAGTGCACACGTAGTTGAACGGAAATAAAAATTGAGAACAAGAAAAAAAAAATGTCGACAAACCAAAAAGATAAATGAAATGCACGTAAAGTAGGGAATATCTGTCCCCGCCCCCTTCTTCATATGAAACGCAGTCGACGGTGATTATGTACCTCGCAACTGAATCCATATGTAATTGAGACGAGAAGGGGTCTATTAGGTGCTTAATAGAGAGAGAGAGAGAGAGAGAGGGGGGGGGGGTAGATAGATAGGGAGATAGAAGGAGTGAGGGGGGGATTAGTCAAAGTAAAACTATATGGCCAAGGAAAGAAAAAAAAATAAAGTTTGTGACGTCAATTCTGAGTCTATTCATCAATGTGTTGACGTGATCTGAATGCTGATTCAACTGAAAGTGTGTATTCACAATTGCTTTATCGTGAAATATGATATACGGATAGCCGCCTCGATACAACTAGCTGAAGTGAAGCACTACACACTGTGCCGAGTTAGCCAGCAAGAGGGCAGCAAACAGCGCTTGTGTCCGCACTGGCAGCAGAAGCTGCCCACGGCTACCACCGGCTACGCTGATTGGTCGACCGGTCAACAAAAGGATCTTGACCCGCTGGATCCCCGAGCGGGGTATAAATGGGTGCGGAAACAATCAGCGGGGATCACACTCTCAGTTGAATCAGCATTCAGATCACGTCAACACATTTGTCTCTCCGTCTCCAATCATGTCTGGACGAGGAAAATCTGGCAAGGCTCGCACCAAGGCCAAGTCTCGATCATCACGCGCCGGCCTGCAGTTCCCCGTCGGCCGAGTTCATCGCTTCCTTCGTAAAGGCAACTACGCCCAGAGAGTAGGCGCTGGTGCACCAGTGTACCTAGCTGCTGTTCTCGAGTACCTGACCGCTGAGATTCTGGAGCTGGCCGGCAACGCCGCCCGCGATAACAAGAAGACAAGGATCATCCCGCGACATCTTCAACTTGCCGTTCGCAACGACGAAGAGCTGAACAAGCTGCTGGGAGGCGTGACAATCGCTCAGGGTGGTGTGCTGCCAAACATCCAGGCCGTGCTTCTGCCGAAGAAGACTGCAAAGTCCAGTTAGAGACTTCACGGCTCTTTTCAACCAAACGGCCCTTATCAGGGCCACCACATTTTCCAGAAAGAATACATTCAATTCATCATGCTATTTTGTGTTGTGTTGAAATTTCCGTGTTTTTTTTTGTCTTTCTCTCTCTCTCTCTCTCTCTCTCTCTAATTATCCTTACTTGAATCACACATAAATAGAAAATGTAGAGAAAGGAAGAAATACAGTGATGAAAATAAAGGAAGAAATATAATGATAGACATATAAGGTGACAATGCACAATATTATATAAGGAGACAAAATAGATAAGGGATAAGCATAAAATAAACACTAAAATATATAAGGTGGCAATACATACCATTAGATGAGGAGAGAAGATGGAGAATGAATAGGCATATAATAGAGTATAAAAATAAGCAAGAATTAAGTAACAAGAATTTCGGAAGAATTTATGAATTTATAAAAAATGCACAGATGATAAATCGTCAGGCGAGGCCGTTTTGAGGTTAAAAAGAAGGGATTAAGATAAAAGAGTAATTCATCGACAGCATATAGAGAACAGCACAGCCACATGTATGTAGGAAATTTGTGTGTTTGATTGCGTTAATGCTCTAGTGTTTGTGCGTTTCCTGTCTAAAATTGTTGCAGTTTTCGGCATGTTGTAATATAAAACAGCTGCCTTAGGGAAACACGTGGATAAAACAAATGGAGCAGAAATGTAAATCAAGTAATATGAAACAGGGAACAGACGTGGAAGCACATTAGGCAGAGCGTTCTCAACGACGCCATGCCCGAGATGTCCGGTGATTCCTTCGAGGTACGCAATGAGCTGATAAAGCGACAGTGCGAAGGTTGCGAGTCATTAGTTTTGTTCCACTACTCTCTGAATCACTACGTATCGCATCGATTGTTATCGTGATGGCGGCTTCGGAAGCAGCAAAGAAGACGACCAAGAAGAAAGCGCCCGAGCATCCACCGACTCAGGTGATGGTCAATGCTGCTATCGGCGCACTGAAGGAGCGGAATGGATCTTCGCTTCAGGCCATTAAGAAGTACATCGCAGCCAACTACAAAGTAGGCGATATGGACCGACAGACCATCTTCATCAAGCGAGCTCTGCGGAAAGGGGTTGCCAACGAGACACTGGTTCAGACGAAAGGTGTCGGGGCATCTGGCTCTTTCAAGCTGAACGTCAAGGCAGCAAAGGCAGAGGCGGCGGAGAAGGCACGAAAAGAGAAGCAGAAGGCAAAGGCCAAGGCTGACCGCGAGAAGACCAAGGCAAAGGCAGCCGCAAAGAAAGAGAAGGCGGTCGCCAAGAAGGCCAAAGCTGCAGCAGAAAAGAAGGAGAAGAAGCAGAAGAAGGCGACAAAGAAGAAGCCGGCAAAGAAGACAGCGACCAAGTCGGAGAAAACGAAGACGCCCAAGAAGAAGACCGCAGCAAAGAAGCCATCCAAGAAGACAACCCCGAAGAAAGTGGCGAAGAAGACGACCACCAAGTCCAAGGCGGCAAAACCAAAGAAGCCTGCTGCCAAGAAGGGTGCCAAATAAGTTTTATTTGCACCTCACATCAAAAATCAAACGGCTCTTTTAAGAGCCACCACAAACCCAAGAAAGAATAATTGTATTAAGTAGTCGATGCACTGAGAAAAGAAGAAGAAGAAGAAGAAAGAAATACACGCATGCACAGACACACCAAACGGGGAAAATAGAAAGGAATAGTTTACAAAAACAGAAATCATTCTATATTGGTGAATTTATGTCGAAAAGGAGAGAAATGGTAGATGAAGGCACAATTGAGGAGTTTTATGTGTTACTCAATAGCAAACAATTGTGTGAGAGCTAACGAAAATAGGCTAAATAGAATGTGAGCGGGGGAAGGTGATGGTTTTCGTTTAGGAGAGAAGTTTTACTCTGAAAAATCGTTTCAAACTCGAAATCATGTGAGTGTGAGTGTATGTGTATATATGCATATCTGCCACTCCATATCTATGTAGCTTTATGCTGTCAATATTATCATACGTGTATTTCATTTGTTCATTTCTTTAGGTAATGTGCGACAGAGTAATGTATGTGATGTGACACAGTGCCCGTCCGACTCGCGGTGCAGCTGGTCTGGTCAACGCAACGGACGGCCGTGAGGTGGCGCACTCGATCCAGCCGGATGTCGTGCAGGCGGATCGTGGGCTGGCCGCGGCGGACAGTAGGAGAATGGGGCGTCGCCCTCCATGTCCGCAAAGCGGTTACTTAAAACCTGTTCGGTCAGGTGCAGTGTCATCATTCGGCTTTTGGATTTCTCATCAGCTATACCACAATCAACTCGCACCATCATGTCTGGACGCGGTAAAGGAGGCAAAGGACTAGGAAAGGGAGGAGCAAAGCGGCACCGCAAAGTTCTTCGTGATAACATCCAGGGCATCACCAAGCCAGCAATCCGTCGTCTGGCAAGAAGGGGCGGAGTGAAGAGAATCTCGGGCCTCATCTACGAAGAAACCCGCGGAGTCCTGAAAGTCTTCCTTGAGAACGTGATCCGCGATGCAGTGACATACTGCGAGCATGCCAAACGCAAGACGGTTACTGCCATGGACGTCGTTTACGCATTGAAGAGGCAGGGACGCACACTCTACGGATTTGGCGGCTAGAATTCAACGGCCTCCTACACCACAAAACAACGGCTCTTTTCAGAGCCACCACATTATCAAGAAAGAATACACTTTATGAAACAAATTTCCACATCTCTTTCATTTGTTATTACGACACGTCAGGTCATATTCTATGGACCGAACGTCATTATGAAAAGCACGTTTGAATCAATGCTCAAACCTCGTCATTATATTGTACTGAAATAATTTCCCCATCTTTATATAACATCGTACATATTTCTAGTTCAGATTTTTGTTTTTTTTCTGTTCTGTGGCAATCATGCTCATAAAAAACGCCTCCACTGCACGCTGTATAGAGTTTACTGGTTGTAAATGACGATGGCATAACGACTATGGCATGTTTTTGCTCATCACAGCCCCCAGTTGCAAATAGGGAAAGAGAGAGAGAGAGAGAGATGGAGAGAGAGAGGAATTTCTCTCAAGTAATGTTGTTGTTTTGGCTTCTGTAATGTTGTTGTCATACGATTGTAAACTTGTTGCTTTCTGTGTGAAGTTGTTGCTTCGTGTGTAAAGTTGTTGTCTTTTTGGTAAAGTTGTTGTTCCCATAGTGGGTGGGTTGTAGAAAGCAACAACTTTACACATTTCTTTGGTGAAGTTTGGTGTAGGAAAGATTCTATGCACTATTTGGCATGACCAGCATATAGCCAATTTTGCGCAGATTAAGCACCCGCAGTACACATGTTGGAGTAATTAAGTCTGGATAATATCTTGCTGTTTGACATTGGGTTTAGTATTGGGAAGTGAGAAACAAAAAAGCAATCAATCAATCAATCAAATAAAGAAAGAAAGAAAGAAAGAAAGAATAGTATCGACAATTCAATTCATTTATTTTCATTTTCAACGTAACACAAGATAAATCAGGTATTACATCATAAACAAAAACATTTGCCTTTGCAATAGATAAATGATATCCATAAACATAAGAGCGCATACTGGCCAAAAAAAAAAAAAAAAGAAAAGAAAAAGAAAGAAGAAATGACACAAAGTCATGCTTCAGTTGTATGCAAGCAAGAAGGTATGGTTTCTCTAACGCATAATAAATCTTTACAAATGAATTTCAGCTGCAGCGCGTTAGGAAACTGCGACGAAGGTAGATAATACGTGTAAAAGTTTAACAGGCACTGAAAAGAAATAAGGGAAGTTAGCAGCTATTTCGTGAGACACGCAACAGAATATGTATAGTTACAGGAGCTTTTCTGGATCTGGTTTGATTACAAAAAGAAAAGAAAAGTTATCAATAAAATATTTACAGAGAATTATTAATGTGTTTCATTTTTACACGCAGTTCAAGGACAAAATCAGGTTGATATTGGACAGAAATCTGTCTACCGCCATCTGGTGGCAAAAAACCATTATTCCACCACGGCCGGCAGGCAGAGCCGTCACGCCCGCCTGAATTGATGCTTCTGCTAATCCTCATCTAATTTGCATGAACTGTGCGAGCGGATCCTCCGAACGCGTATAAAAGAGGAGAGGGGGCAGGTGACCATAACATTTCTCTTTCAGAGCAACGTCGAATTCGCACCCGCTTAGTCTAATCAACGCTCACAATGGCTCCTCCATCCGGACAAGTTGCCAAGAAGGGTTCCAAGAAAGCTGCCAAGGCTCCCCGGCCCAATGCCGACAAGAAGAGGCGTAGGAAGAGGAAGGAGAGCTACGGCATCTACATCTACAAGGTTCTGAAGCAAGTCCACCCAGATACTGGAATTTCGAGTCGCGCCATGTCCATCATGAACAGCTTCGTCAACGACATTTTCGAACGCATCGCCGCCGATTGGAGCTGCCCGTCTCGGTCAGTACAACAAGAAGTCGACCATCAGCAGCCGTGAAGTGCAGACCGCAGTGCGCCTCCTTCTCCCCGGAGAACTGGCAAAGCACGCCGTCAGCGAGGGCACCAAAGCTGTCACCAAGTACACTACATCCAAGTAGATGTCCACAGTCGCCTCTAATCCAAACGGCCCTTATCAGGGCCACCACATAACCAAGAAAGAATATCCAACTGTTGTATGAAATCATAATTATATCCTAATTATAACGAATCAAAAAGCTAGTACTTTACACACCAGACTAGAAATACAAATCATTGCTTGCTTAGTGATTTCAGATTGTCTGCTTATTCATATTAGCTTCTCGTGTTAACATAATGTACTCATTAATTAGTTGAATTAAAGCACTACCTGATCGAAAAAATCATGCATACATATTACAGATTAATGCTTAAGACCCGCACAATATACAGTAACTTCCAATCTGCCTGCTCTTCCTCTTCGGGTAGAAGAGAGAATACAAAAGAGTCTAAATTACCACACCGCTTTATAGAATCATCTTCTTAACGAGGTGTTGCTATATGAATCTATTCCAAATACCATCATGCACGTATAGTAATAATATCAATGTTACAGCAGCCTGCTGCGTACAGAAAAAATCGTTCGGAATGATGTCTTCAGTATATTATAGTGGTCGCAATAATCATTGAATTCGCGAGCTGGTATCTCAACGGCGCCATCTACGGGAACGCGTGAACAGGTTGAGCAGCGTGACCAACCACAGCAGACTGGACGGGTGGCGGCCGCCGCTGCGGGGCTGGACAGTGCGGTCATCTCGGACAAAGGAAATCACTGCTTGACCAATCACAGGCCACGGATTGGATCCGTCCCGGGTCTAGGGATCCATCGTCCGCGATATAAAATGGGAGCTGAATGTCCGGCGGTTTCATTCTCTTCCCAACTCCGCATCGAAAAAACTCCCTACTCGTTACCTGAAGAAAACATGGCTCGCACCAAGCAGACGGCTCGCAAGTCGACTGGAGGCAAGGCTCCTCGCAAGCAACTGGCTACGAAGGCTGCTCGCAAGAGTGCCCCCGCCACCGGAGGAGTGAAGAAACCTCATCGCTATAGGCCCGGCACAGTCGCACTTCGTGAGATTCGCCGCTACCAGAAGAGCACCGAACTTCTCATCCGCAAACTTCCCTTCCAGCGACTTGTTCGTGAGATTGCTCAGGATTTCAAGACCGAGCTGCGCTTCCAAAGCTCTGCTGTCATGGCCCTCCAAGAAGCGAGCGAGGCTTACCTCGTGGGTCTGTTCGAAGACACCAACCTGTGCGCCATCCACGCCAAGCGGGTCACCATCATGCCCAAGGACATTCAGCTGGCCCGTCGCATCCGGGGAGAGAGGGCGTAGAGAGAGGCCTGTCCTCCGTGGTCGCACCACCCAACACAACGGCTCTTTTCAGAGCCACCACATTATCAAGAAAGAATATCATGGTTCATACAATATTCTGTTTGTTATTCTTAGTTGTAAAAAAGTAGAGGCTAGGATGATGTAAGATATTTATATATTTAAAAGTGCACACGTAGTTGAACGGAAATAAAAAATGAGAACAAGAAAAAAAAAAATGTCGACAAACCAAAAAGATAAATGAAATGCCCGTAAAGTAGGGAATATCTGTCCCCGCCCCCTTCTTCATATGAAACGCAGTCGACGGTGATTATGTACCTCGCAACTGAATCCATATGTAATTGAGACGAGAAGGGGTCTATTAGGTGCTTAATAGAGAGAGAGAGAGAGAGAGAGAGGGGGGGGGGGGTAGATAGATAGGGAGATAGAAGGAGTGAGGGGGGGGGATTAGTCAAAGTAAAACTATATGGCCAAGGAAAGAAAAAAAAAAGTTTGTGACGTCAATTCTGAGTCTATTCATCAATGTGTTGACGTGATCTGAATGCTGATTCAACTGAAAGTGTGTATTCACAATTGCTTTATCGTGAAATATGATATATGGATAGCCGCCTCGATACAACTAGCTGAAGTGAAGCACTACACACTGTGCCGAGTTAGCCAGCAAGAGGGCAGCAAACAGCGCTTGTGTCCGCACTGGCAGCAGAAGCTGCCCACGGCTACCACCGGCTACGCTGATTGGTCGACCGGTCAACAAAAGGATCTTGACCCGCTGGATCCCCGAGCGGGGTATAAATGGGTGCGGAAACAATCAGCGGGGATCACACTCTCAGTTGAATCAGCATTCAGATCACGTCAACACATTTGTCTCTCCGTCTCCAATCATGTCTGGACGAGGAAAATCTGGCAAGGCTCGCACCAAGGCCAAGTCTCGATCATCACGCGCCGGCCTGCAGTTCCCCGTCGGTCGAGTTCATCGCTTCCTTCGTAAAGGCAACTACGCCCAGAGAGTAGGCGCTGGTGCACCAGTGTACCTAGCTGCTGTTCTCGAGTACCTGACCGCTGAGATTCTGGAGCTGGCCGGCAACGCCGCACGCGATAACAAGAAGACAAGGATCATCCCGCGACATCTTCAACTTGCCGTTCGCAACGACGAAGAGCTGAACAAGCTGCTGGGAGGCGTGACAATCGCTCAGGGTGGTGTACTGCCAAACATCCAGGCCGTGCTTCTGCCGAAGAAGACTGCAAAGTCCAGTTAGAGACTTCACGGCTCTTTTCAACCAAACGGCCCTTATCAGGGCCACCACATTTTCCAGAAAGAATACATTCAATTCATCATGCTATTTTGTGTTGTGTTGAAATGTCCGTGTTTTTTTTTTTCTTTCTCTCTCTCTCTCTCTCTCTCTCTAATTATCCTTACTTGAATCACACATAAATAGAAAATGTAGAGAAAGGAAGAAATACAGTGATGAAAATAAAGGAAGAAATATAATGATAGATAGACATATAAGGTGACAATGCACAATATTATATAAGGAGACAAAATAGATAAGGGATAAGCATAGAATAAACACTAAAATATATAAGGTGGCAATACATACCATTAGATGAGGAGAGAAGATGGAGAATGAATAGGCATATAATAGAGTATGCAAGTAAGTAACAAGAATTTCGGAAGAATTTATGAATTTATAAAAAATGCACAGATGATAAATCGTCAGGCGAGGCCGTTTTGAGGTTAAAAAGAAGGGATTAAGATAAAAGAGTAATTCATCGACAGCATATAGAGAACAGCACAGCCACATGTATGTAGGAAATTTGTGTGTTTGATTGCGTTAATGCTCTAGTGTTTGTGCGTTTCCTGTCTAAAATTGTTGCAGTTTTCGGCATGTTGTAATATAAAACAGCTGCCTTAGGGAAACACGTGGATAAAACAAATGGAGCAGAAATGTAAATCAAGTAATATGAAACAGGGAACAGACGTGGAAGCACATTAGGCAGAGCGTTCTCCACGACGCCATGCCCGAGATGTCCGGTGATTCCTTCGAGGTACGCAATGAGCTGATAAAGCGACAGTGCGAAGGTTGCGAGTCATTAGTTTTGTTCCACTACTCTCTGAATCACTACGTATCGCATCGATTGTTATCGTGATGGCGGCTTCGGAAGCAGCAAAGAAGACGACCAAGAAGAAAGCGCCCGAGCATCCACCGACTCAGGTGATGGTCAATGCTGCTATCGGCGCACTGAAGGAGCGGAATGGATCTTCGCTTCAGGCCATTAAGAAGTACATCGCAGCCAACTACAAAGTAGGCGATATGGACCGACAGACCATCTTCATCAAGCGAGCTCTGCGGAAAGGGTTGCCAACGAGACACTGGTTCAGACGAAAGGTGTCGGGGCATCTGGCTCTTTCAAGCTGAACGTCAAGGCAGCAAAGGCAGAGGCGGCGGAGAAGGCACGAAAAGAGAAGCAGAAGGCAAAGGCCAAGGCTGACCGCGAGAAGACCAAGGCCAAGGCAGCCGCAAAGAAAGAGAAGGCGGTCGCCAAGAAGGCCAAAGCTGCAGCAGAAAAGAAGGAGAAGAAGCAGAAGAAGGCGACAAAGAAGAAGCCGGCAAAGAAGACAGCGACCAAGTCGGAGAAAACGAAGACGCCCAAGAAGAAGACCGCAGCAAAGAAGCCATCCAAGAAGACAACCCCGAAGAAAGTGGCGAAGAAGACGACCACCAAGTCCAAGGCGGCAAAACCAAAGAAGCCTGCTGCCAAGAAGGGTGCCAAATAAGTTTTATTTGCACCTCACATCAAAAATCAAACGGCTCTTTTAAGAGCCACCACAAACCCAAGAAAGAATAATTGTATTAAGTAGTCGATGCACTGAGAAAAGAAGAAGAAGAAGAAGAAGAAGAAAGAAATACACGCATGCACAGACACACGAAACGGGGAAAATAGAAAGGAATAGTTTACAAAAACAGAAATCATTCTATATTGGTGAATTTATGTCGAAAAGGAGAGAAATGGTAGATGAAGGCACAATTGAGGAGTTTTATGTGTTACTCAATAGCAAACAATTGTGTGAGAGCTAACGAAAATAGGCTAAATAGAATGTGAGCGGGGGAAGGTGATGGTTTTCGTTTAGGAGAGAAGTTTTACTCTGAAAAATCGTTTCAAACTCGAAATCATGTGAGTGTGAGTGTATGTGTATATATGCATATCTGCCACTCCATATCTATGTAGCTTTATGCTGTCAATATTATCATACGTGTATTTCATTTGTTCATTTCTTTAGGTAATGTGCGACAGAGTAATGTATGTGATGTGACACAGTGCCCGTCCGACTCGCGGTGCAGCTGGTCTGGTCAACGCAACGGACGGCCGTGAGGTGGCGCACTCGATCCAGCCGGATGTCGTGCAGGCGGATCGTGGGCTGGCCGCGGCGGACAGTAGGAGAATGGGGCGTCGCCCTCCATGTCCGCAAAGCGGTTACTTAAAACCTGTTCGGTCAGGTGCAGTGTCATCATTCGGCTTTTGGATTTCTCATCAGCTATACCACAATCAACTCGCACCATCATGTCTGGACGCGGTAAAGGAGGCAAAGGACTAGGAAAGGGAGGAGCAAAGCGGCACCGCAAAGTTCTTCGTGATAACATCCAGGGCATCACCAAGCCAGCAATCCGTCGTCTGGCAAGAAGGGGCGGAGTGAAGAGAATCTCGGGCCTCATCTACGAAGAAACCCGCGGAGTCCTGAAAGTCTTCCTTGAGAACGTGATCCGCGATGCAGTGACATACTGCGAGCATGCCAAACGCAAGACGGTTACTGCCATGGACGTCGTTTACGCATTGAAGAGGCAGGGACGCACACTCTACGGATTTGGCGGCTAGAATTCAACGGCCTCCTACACCACAAAACAACGGCTCTTTTCAGAGCCACCACATTATCAAGAAAGAATACACTTTATGAAACAAATTTCCACATCTCTTTCATTTGTTATTACGACACGTCAGGTCATATTCTATTCATTATGAAAAGCACGTTTGAATCAATGCTCAAACCTCGTCATTATATTGTACTGAAATAATTTCCCCATCTCTATATAACATCGTACATATTTCTAGTTCAGATTTTTGTTTTTTTTCTGTTCTGTGGCAATCATGCTCATAAAAAACGCCTCCACTGCACGCTGTATAGAGTTTACTGGTTGTAAATGACGATGGCATAACGACTATGGCATGTTTTTGCTCATCACAGCCCCCAGTTGCAAATAGGGAAAGAGAGAGAGAGAGAGAGATGGAGAGAGAGAGGAATTTCTCTCAAGTAATGTTGTTGTTTTGGCTTCTGTAATGTTGTTGTCATACGATTGTAAACTTGTTGCTTTCTGTGTGAAGTTGTTGCTTCGTGTGTAAAGTTGTTGTCTTTTTGGTAAAGTTGTTGTTCCCATAGTGGGTGGGTTGTAGAAAGCAACAACTTTACACATTTCTTTGGTGAAGTTTGGTGTAGGAAAGATTCTATGCACTATTTGGCATGACCAGCATATAGCCAATTTTGCGCAGATTAAGCACCCGCAGTACACATGTTGGAGTAATTAAGTCTGGATAATATCTTGCTGTTTGACATTGGGTTTAGTATTGGGTAGTGAGAAACAAAAAAGCAATCAATCAATCAATCATAAATAAAGAAAGAAAGAAAGAAAGAATAGTATCGACAATTCAATTCATTTATTTTCATTTTCAACGTAACACAAGATAAATCAGGTATTACATCATAAACAAAAACATTTGCCTTTGCAATAGATAAATGATATCCATTAACATAAGAGCGCATACTGGCCAAAAAAAAAAGAAAAGAAAAGAAAAAGAAAGAAGAAATGACACAAAGTCATGCTTCAGTTGTATGCAAGCAAGAAGGTATGGTTTCTCTAACGCATAATAAATCTTTACAAATGAATTTCAGCTGCAGCGCGTTAGGAAACGGCGACGAAGGTAGATAATACGTGTACAAGTTTAACAGGCACTGAAAAGAAATAAGGGAAGTTAGCAGCTATTTCGTGAGACACGCAACAGAATATGTATAGTTACAGGAGCTTTTCTGGATCTGGTTTGATTACAAAAAGAAAAGAAAAGTTATCAATAAAATATTTACAGAGAATTATTAATGTGTTTCATTTTTACACGCAGTTCAAGGACAAAATCAGGGTGATATTGGACAGAAATCTGTCTACCGCCATCTGGTGGCAAAAAAAAAAAACATTATTCCACCACGGCCGGCAGGCAGAGCCGTCACGCCCGCCTGAATTGATGCTTCTGCTAATCCTCATCTAATTTGCATGAACTGTGCGAGCGGATCCTCCGAACGCGTATAAAAGAGGAGAAGGGGGCAGGTGACCATAACATTTCTCTTTCAGAGCAACGTCGAATTCGCACCCGCTTAGTCTAATCAACGCTCACAATGGCTCCTCCATCCGGACAAGTTGCCAAGAAGGGTTCCAAGAAAGCTGCCAAGGCTCCCCGGCCCAATGCCGACAAGAAGAGGCGTAGGAAGAGGAAGGAGAGCTACGGCATCTACATCTACAAGGTTCTGAAGCAAGTCCACCCAGATACTGGAATTTCGAGTCGCGCCATGTCCATCATGAACAGCTTCGTCAACGACATTTTCGAACGCATCGCCGCCGAAGCTGCCCGTCTCGGTCAGTACAACAAGAAGTCGACCATCAGCAGCCGTGAAGTGCAGACCGCAGTGCGCCTCCTTCTCCCCGGAGAACTGGCAAAGCACGCCGTCAGCGAGGGCACCAAAGCTGTCACCAAGTACACTACATCCAAGTAGATGTCCACAGTCGCCTCTAATCCAAACGGCCCTTATCAGGGCCACCACATAACCAAGAAAGAATATCCAACTGTTGTATGAAATCATAATTATATCCTAATTATAACGAATCAAAAAGCTAGTACTTTACACACCAGACTAGAAATACAAATCATTGCTTGCTTAGTGATTTCAGATTGTCTGCTTATTCATATTAGCTTCTCGTGTTAACATAATGTTCTCATTAATTAGTTGAATTAAAGCACTACCTGATCGAAAAAATCATGCATACATATTACAGATTAATGCTTAAGACCCGCACAATATACAGTAACTTCCAATCTGCCTGCTCTTCCTCTTCGGGTAGAAGAGAGAATACAAAAGAGTCTAAATTACCACACCGCTTTATAGAATCATCTTCTTAACGAGGTGTTGCTATATGAATCTATTCCAAATACCATCATGCACGTATAGTAATAATATCAATGTTACAGCAGCCTGCTGCGTACAGAAAAAAATCGTTCGGAATGATGTCTTCAGTATATTATAGTGGTCGCAATAATCATTGAATTCGCGAGCTGGTATCTCAACGGCGCCATCTACGGGAACGCGTGAACAGGTTGAGCAGCGTGACCAACCACAGCAGACTGGACGGGTGGCGGCCGCCGCTGCGGGGCTGGACAGTGCGGTCATCTCGGACAAAGGAAATCACTGCTTGACCAATCACAGGCCACGGATTGGATCCGTCCCGGGTCTAGGGATCCATCGTCCGCGATATAAAATGGGAGCTGAATGTCCGGCGGTTTCATTCTCTTCCCAACTCCGCATCGAAAAAACTCCCTACTCGTTACCTGAAGAAAACATGGCTCGCACCAAGCAGACGGCTCGCAAGTCGACTGGAGGCAAGGCTCCTCGCAAGCAACTGGCTACGAAGGCTGCTCGCAAGAGTGCCCCCGCAACCGGAGGAGTGAAGAAACCTCATCGCTATAGGCCCGGCACAGTCGCACTTCGTGAGATTCGCCGCTACCAGAAGAGCACCGAACTTCTCATCCGCAAACTTCCCTTCCAGCGACTTGTTCGTGAGATTGCTCAGGATTTCAAGACCGAGCTGCGCTTCCAAAGCTCTGCTGTCATGGCCCTCCAAGAAGCGAGCGAGGCTTACCTCGTGGGTCTGTTCGAAGACACCAACCTGTGCGCCATCCACGCCAAGCGGGTCACCATCATGCCCAAGGACATTCAGCTGGCCCGTCGCATCCGGGGAGAGAGGGCGTAGAGAGAGGCCTGTCCTCCGTGGTCGCACCACCCAACACAACGGCTCTTTTCAGAGCCACCACATTATCAAGAAAGAATATCATGGTTCATACAATATTCTGTTTGTTATTCTTAGTTGTAAAAAAGTAGAGGCTAGGATGATGTAAGATATTTATATATTTAAAAGTGCACACGTAGTTGAACGGAAATAAAAATTGAGAACAAGAAAAAAAAAATGTCGACAAACCAAAAAGATAAATGAAATGCCCGTAAAGTAGGGAATATCTGTCCCCGCCCCCTTCTTCATATGAAACGCAGTCGACGGTGATTATGTACCTCGCAACTGAATCCATATGTAATTGAGACGAGAAGGGGTCTATTAGGTGCTTAATAGAGAGAGAGAGAGAGAGAGAGGGGGGGGGGTAGATAGATAGGGAGATAGAAGGAGTGAGGGGGGGGGATTAGTCAAAGTAAAACTATATGGCCAAGGAAAGAAAAAAAAAGTTTGTGACGTCAATTCTGAGTCTATTCATCAATGTGTTGACGTGATCTGAATGCTGATTCAACTGAAAGTGTGTATTCACAATTGCTTTATCGTGAAATATGATATACGGATAGCCGCCTCGATACAACTAGCTGAAGTGAAGCACTACACACTGTGCCGAGTTAGCCAGCAAGAGGGCAGCAAACAGCGCTTGTGTCCGCACTGGCAGCAGAAGCTGCCCACGGCTACCACCGGCTACGCTGATTGGTCGACCGGTCAACAAAAGGATCTTGACCCGCTGGATCCCCGAGCGGGGTATAAATGGGTGCGGAAACAATCAGCGGGGATCACACTCTC